>NC_084617.1:43589911-43599911 GCF_033978795.1 Nerophis ophidion
TTCGAGCAGCCCTCTGAGAGCAATCATTATTGTAATGTTTCCCTCAATAAAATATATTTGACACTCCTGCTAAAGCCTCTTTGAGTTTTTGAAAAGCGCTCTTTGTCGATAAAATATTTTATTATTATCATTATTAATATTATTATTTGTAGGCTATGTTTTTCCTGTATTGTAAATATGCTCTGGTGTGGAACATTTCGGTAAGGTTGATTTGCATGAAGTTTATCTGTTGGCTCTGTAGTTTTTATTGTGCCACAAAATATTTTAGGTGAGAGAAAATTCAAAATAGTAATCTTACTGTTAAAGTGTGTGGCTAAGTTACCACCCTATCAAATGTTGACAATGAAAACTGAACCCAGTGTTAAATGTTAATCAATATTTTACAATATTTCCACTGGGGATGTAACAATATGGAAATTTTAAATCCCGATTACTGTAACCAAAACCATCACGTTCTCATTATTATCACATATGGTTGAATGTGGTTAAAAAGTACTGATACACATACTGAAGTCTTTTAACCAAGTTACCGCAAATAAAAATGTAATAGATAAACACTATTACATATATCATTCTGTATTTTTAAGAACCTTTTTATTAGACCCATATTTTCATTTTAGTGTTTGGATATGTTAACTTTCTTCACTTCTGTTTTTATTAACCCTTTGAGTACAGATTGATCACTCTGTTCTGTTCAATTTACACAATCAAATAACTTACTTGCTCAGACAGCAATGTGTTTATATACGTGTAGATTGGGGTATGTCGTTGCTTAATAGGGAAATATGGTGATGTTTCTTGTATTAGCATTTAAGCTAGCGAGTGAGCCTGCGCATGCTTGAGTCTCCAGTTGATGAGCAATGTCACCGATCCGTGAGTTCATCAAAACGTTGTGTAAGTTACGGTTTTATGGTCATTTTAATTTTGTTTATCTAAGTATTGTCAATCACATTTTTACATTAATTTTTATTTAAAACTGTAATACGAACCGTGGGGAGTTTTTCCGCAGTTTATCATTGTACCGTTTATCATTACATCCATAATTCCATAATTCCATAAATATTGTATGGATTGGTGAATATTTGAATCATTCAGATTCAAATCTTTTCTTATCTGCTACCAGTGATTAGTTCCTTGATAAAAAAAACAAAAAACTGGTAACTTATAAAAAAAGGAAATACTGTATAATAATGAGGGAGTGTTATAAACAGCTCTTTGGAAAGAAAACAAACTAAAAAATAATGTGTGTGTGTGTGTATGTATACTGTATATGTATACAGTATGTATGTGTATTAGTCTGTAAGTATATATGTATATATATATATATATATATATATATATATATATATATATATATATATATATATATATATATATATATGCATACATATGTATATATATACATATATGTATACATACATATATATGTATATATATATGTATATACAGTATATATATATATATATGTATATATATATTTGTGTGTAGTATGTATGTTTATTTCTATATATATATGTATATATATATATATATATATATATATATATATATATATATATATATATATATATATATATACGTACTGTATGTATGTATGTATGTATGTCAATTAATACGTACAGACCTAACTCTTAGGCATCTCTGCCTGTCGCACCTCCTCCAGTGCACTTCGAGGTCAGCTGCAGGGTCGTCAGCTGGTGCCACCGTTCACTGATGTTTCGCCCCCAAGCCAGGACACCTCGCGGTGGGGGGGCAGTGGCTACGCGGGGACGTCTCCCCGCGCCACTCCCTGCAACTGACCTCACTGGGGTGTTGAGCCCCAAGTGTTGTCCCTCCTTCTTAGCCACATCCAGAAACTTGCCTTCTCTGCCTCCTCTGCCAACTCCTTGATGGCCTTCCTCAGGCTGGAACCGGTCATTCCCGCCGCACGCAGGAGCCGGGTTGCAGAACCTCCTACGAAGCCCCTGCATCCAATCTCCACGGGGTGAATGGACGCAGACCAGCCTCCCCCCTTGCAGTCCTCTGCTAGGTCGCTGTACTTTGACCTTTTGAACTCATGTGCTACTGGTATTCCCTCCTCCCATGGCACGGTTAGTTCAATGATGAGGACTTTCTTAGCAGCTGAGGACCACATCACAACGTCTGGTCTTAGCGTTGTCTGTATTACCTCAGTTGGGAAGACTAGCTGCTTGTCCAGGTCTACGCGCATCTCCCAGCCCTTACCAGGGGTAAGCAGAAGTGATGATCTTCCCTTCTCTGTCTTCTGTCCTACCTCACCTGGTTTGATAAAAGTGATGTTTGGCCAATGGGGATCTGTGGCGTTGTTTGCCCCGACTCTGCATCTCTCTAACAGCTCTGCCAACTTGCTCAGCACCTGATTGTGTCGCCACCGGAAGCGCTCCTGCGTCAGCGCGACGTTGCAACCTGAAAGGATGTGCTTGAGTCCTGCATTGTCTTTGCTGCACAGGGAGCACTTGCTATCGCTTCCGAACCACTGGGCGAGGTTTCGAGGGCATGGCAGGGTGTCATACGCTGCCCTCACGAGGAAGCTTAGCCGAGATTGAGGAGTTCGCCAGATGTCGGCCCAGGTTATGACTCTTTGAATGGTATCCTCCCAGCGAGTCCATGCCCCCTGTTTTCCCTGGGATACGGCCTTGACCCGATACTGGTCTTGTGCCACTTGTGTGACCTCTTCCACCACCATGGCCTTCCTCTGCTGTCTCGTGGCTTTGGACCAGAACTGGACCGGTTTCCCCCATCCCAGTCCTGCCCGGCTGTCTTGGACTCTTCCCAGGATCTCCTTATATTTCAGCCTCGAGACAGCTTGGTCCACTTCTACCTGGGCCCTCCACTTTCGTCCAGTGCGGACAGTCACCGCTGCACTCTTCACAGCTTCGTCTCTTGATTCCCTCATCTCCAGTACAAGGCGAGTCTTCTCCTGCCTGTAACCCAGATTGATGGACTTTAGAGGAAGTTGCAGAATGTTCTTGCCAAAAAGACCTGTGTCCGAGAAACAGCGGGGGAGGCCCAGCCACTTCCTGATATAACCGTTGGCGGTGCTGTCCATCTTGCTGGCCTGAGAAGATGGAATTTCAGCTACTTTCAGCGGCCACATCACGCGGTGGAAAAGTGTGAAGTGGTAACACCAAACCTTCAGCTTGGCTCCCGTCGATCCTTGCGAGCCCCTCTTTTAGTTGTTTCTGGACCACCCTCCCCATCTGCCTGTCCGAGAGCTCTGCTGTATACTCCCTCCCGAGGCTTCGGATGGGCTGCTCTGCCAGGAGTGGAATCTTCTCACCTCCTGCTGTGAAGACTGTCCTGTCATCTCTCACACCCTTCCTGATTGACAGGCTCCTGGACTTAGCGGGCTTTATCTTCTTTCTCGCCCAGATGGTCAGTTCGTCGAAACGCTTGAGGAGTCGTGCTGTGCATGGGGCCGTCTGTAGGATACTTGTCACATCATCCATGAAACCTCTCAGAGCGGGAGTCTTCCTCCTGACGGTGTTTTCAGGCCTCTGGCCATTTGCCTTGCTCCAATGAGTAACACTTCAAATGCAGCTACAAAGAGGATTGGTGATATGGAGCAGCCCATGGCAATTCCCACTTCCAACCGCTGCCATCCTGTCATGTAGTCATCCACTGAGAAGCACATGTGCAGGTTGTTGAAACACTTGGCTATGATGTTACTGACACACACAGGAACATGGAAGAAATTCAGGGCAAACTCAACCAGCTTGTGTGGTACTGAGCCATAGGCATTTGCCAGGTCGAGCCATACCACGTGGAGGTTACTCCTTTCTCTTTTGGCACGCTGTATCTGATCCCAGATCACGGATGCATGCTCAATGCACCCCGGAAAGCCTGGCAGTCCGGCTTTTTGACAGCTTGTATCGATGTAGCAGTTGTTGCTGAGGAAGCTGGATATCCTTCTTGCCAGGACAGAGAAAAATACTTTTCCCTCCACGTTCAGTAAAGCAATTGTCCTGAACTGGCTGATGTTGGTGGAATTTTGCTCCTTGGGGATGAATATTCCAACTGCCTCTTGCCACTCTGCTGGAATGGATTGCTTCTTCCACACAACACTCATGAGCTTCCACAAGATTGCGGTCACTTGCGGACAGTTTTTATACACCTTGTACGGAAGCCCGTTCGGTCCTGGTGCAGAGGATGATCTGGCTTTTTTAAGGACTTCTTTAATCTCGCTCAGCCTAGGTGGGGACGTGTCGAAAGGGGTCTCTGGGAGGTCTGGACGTGGCACATGGCCTGGTGAGCCAAGTGGTGTATCTTTTCCTGCATCCGTATACTGGTCCTTGATGTGTTGTTCCAGATCCTCTTTTGCGATGGACAGCTATATAGTACAGGCCAAAAGTTTGGACACACCTTTTCAATTCAATGCATTTTCTTTGTTTTCATGACTATTTACATTGCAGATTGTCACTGAAGGCATCAAAACTATGACACCTGTGAAGTAAAAACCATTTCCGGTGACTACCTCTTAAAGCTCATCCAGAGAATGCCAAGAGCGTGCAAAGCAGTAATCAGAGCTATTTTGAAGGAACTAGAATATAAAACATTTTTTCAATTACTTCGACTTTTTTTGTCAAGTACATAACTCCACATGTGTTCATTCATAGTTTTGATGCCGTCAGTGACAATCTACAATGTAAATAGTAATGGGAAAAAAAACAAAACACATTGAAATGAGAGGGTGAGTCCAAACTTTTGGCCTGTACTGTATATCCACATATAAATACACATACTTGCATATATATGTATTTGTGTGTATTTATATGTGTATACATATGTAAATCTGTATGAATGTGTATATGTATGTATATGCATTTGCATGTATGTGTATTTGTATTTACAGGATACAAATGTGTATGTATGTATGTATGTATGTATATATGTATGTATGTATGTATGTATGTATGTATGTGTGTATGTGTGTATGTATGTATGTATGTATGTATGTATATGTATGTGCATATAGGTGTATATATAGATCATTTCTCATTTTTATTGAGTCCAAAGCCTTATAATTCCCAGTAATAGGACAAGTTAATTTAATCCACACAGCCTCTTTTCTATACATAACATCACCCCTCTTCTTGTTAGCCTACTTTTTCCAAGTATGACACAACTTATATCAATTGCTTTGGGCGATATTTAACTATTTTCCCTGCCAGTGATGTCACAGCGATGTAAAAATCTCCACGCTAATCACTCGCATTTTCTGTGCTTGCCACTCAGTAACATAAAGGACATCCACTCAGTACTCGAGGTCACGGTTTACGACGAGGACCGAGACAGAAGCGCGGACTTCCTGGGGAAAGTGGCCATTCCTTTACTAAATGTGAGTCTCACTTCCCATCCGCCCTTTAAGTAAAGAAACGTTATAGAGTTGAAGTGATTTTTGCACCTGTGCAGACAAGTTGGTGTTTCACAAAAGGAAGTAGAGATGATAGGATGAGGTAGTATAGTTCGGTTGGTAGAGTGGCCGTGCCAGCAACTTGAGGGTTCCAGGTTCGATCCCCGCTTCCGCCATCCTTGTCACTGCTGTTGTGTCCTTGGGCAAGACACTTTACCCACCTGCTCCCAGTGCCACCCACACTGGTTTAAATGTAACTCAGATAATGGGTTTCACTATGTAAAAGCGCTTTGAGTCACTAGAGAAAAGCGCTATATACATATAATTCACTATATAAATAATGTAATTCACATGAGTACCAGGTAAAAAACGATTGATATATAAGTAAGGAATAAGATTCTGATCCAGACATTAGATGACATCATTCTTTGAAAGAATATGTGTGGTATATTCCCCGGGACAGTTAATTTCAGTTTGACAGAGGCGAGCTGCAGTGGGTAATGAACAGGTACTTGTCACTGTTGCCACACTTGTTTTGGGATCCCTGTCAGCCGGGGTTCAAAGGTGGCCCAGGGAGCCGATTCAGTCGGGTATTGCCAGACAGACGCCTGTCATGTCCCTCTCCCACAGATCCAAAATGGAGAACGCAAAGCCTACGCCTTGAAAAGCAAGGAGCTGACAGGGCCAACAAAAGGGGTCATCTATCTTGAAATAGACGTAATTTTTAATGCTGTAAGTTTTTCCTTTTTAAATCAAAATTTTCTCCCCTATTCCCTTTCTTTCTCAAATTTTTTTTTTGCATCCTTTTCATCGCTGTGGTCATTATTCTGTTTGTCCCCCGCCTCCTTTGCTTGGATTTCATTCCCCATCCATTGCTCCCTCATCCTTGTTTTGGCTCTAATTATGGAAGGCATCCTTTGTTCCCCGTCACTGTGTGTGTATCCTATAGCCGCCATCTTAGTGCACACCCTCCCGCTCGCGTCTGACACGGCGCACTGCGCATGTGTTGAGATGTGAAAAAACATGTCATCTTATTTATTTGCTGTTTCCAGGTGAAGGCTGGTCTCAGAACGCTGATTCCCATCGAGCAGAAGTACATAGAGGAGGAGCCCAAAGTGTCCAAACAGGTAACTCACTAGCTGGGACACGGAATTCTTTGTCAGTTTGCATATCATTATTGCGCATGAACCCCCATTGTGAATTATATTAGGGAATTGTTTAGTTGATTTTGAATATGCTATAAGAAGTTACAGTGAAGCACATCCTATTTTAACACTTGCACAATGTACGAAAAGAAATAGGGAGAAGCAGAGCAGATTTAATTCTACGCGTTTTCTGATATTTTATTTATTTTGTATTTCTATTTACAGACAGACATAGTTTTGTATTTCATTATTGTTTCTTTTGTTAATATCAGAGGCCATTCTGCAAAAAGGTCATCCCTTGAAGCGCACAGATTATGGACAGGGACGCACAGTTAAAATATACATCATTATCTACCCACCAAATACCCATTCACAATTTCATTTATAAATAACAAAGGAATCTTTAAATCCACCAAATCAGTCTCAATATCCTATTGTTCAAATTCAATTAAAAGGTTGCATCTTGATGATCTGCGATAATCTCATCATACATACAGAGGTCAAGACCAGAATGATGTGACTAATGTGAATTCCTCAACCATAAGGGGTGTGCTAAATATACTAAGCATAACGTTGCAATACATTTAGCTTAAAACACCTATTCAAAATGTTTAAATAATGTGATTATTTTATAGAGTTTGTTTACCAATTTCTAATGGAGATTTTTTTTTAATTTATTTTAGTGTAGGCAGTCGTTTTTTTTTTAATCTGATTAATCACACTTGGAATTGTTGATTAATCACGAATTATCACAGTAATTTACTTGCATGATTTAATAGGGGTGTGAATCATTTGGTACCCAACGATTCAAATCTATTTCCATTCCTGGGTTGATGATTCGATTCAAACTGATTCTCGGAATGTTTTATTTGGTATAACAATTATTTATTTTTAAATAGATTTTTGAAAATCATGAATCTGTTTGGAATCGGGATTTGGATGAGAATGTATTTCTTTTGTTCACCCCTATAATTTACATTAACTTTAGAACAAGACCACAGCATTTTGACACAAATACAATCAAACAAAATATTTTACTTCAACACAATTCATTTGATTAAAACAGTTTTATCTTAAGTCCCATCTGTGTATATGTTGGCGCGAAATTTGCCAGCCAACACAAGGGTCAGAGTGTCCTCACTCATCATTGACAACCTCCCTTTCATCCGCACTAAAGGTCAAGAGGCACGTGCAGTTAAAAGGAATTATGTGATTAGTTTGTGATTAATTATGCGATTAATCACATGAGTTAATGTGTTAAATTTTACATCCTGGGATCGCTTCAAATGTTTTCGGTACCCATCCCTAAATGCGATGGGTACCAAACACATTTGAACCGATACGGTAACAAATTTCCGGTATTTTGGTGTGTTACTTGTTTGAAAATAAAACTGTATTTTGTAATTTAACTTGAAAAAATTAGCTAATTATGATAACTGCTGTTTCTCATACCATTTGAGTCTCATTTGCAATGAAGTTGCACTTCCAATTCATTAGAGGGCACTACTGTTTTGGCTATCCGTGGTATTTTAACTACCAAGTAGCTTTTTTCAGGAAGGTGTTATGATGTGCCTCACAAAGTGTGTATACTGTAATTATAATGCTTATTTCAAACCAGCTCTTTGATTGTAACATTGATCTTAATTGTCGTTTTCATTTCCAAATTTGGAGGTGTTGAAATCGTCATGTAAAATGGCGAATTGTAATAATCTAAATCCATCCATCCATCCATCCATCCATGCATCCATCTTCTTCCGTTAAGCCAAGATTGGGTCGCCGGGGCAACAGCCTAATCTGGGAAGCCCAGACTTCTTTCTCCCCAGCCACTTTGTTCAGCTCTTCCCGGGGAATCCCGAGGCGTTCCGAGGCCAGCCGGGAGATGTAGTCTTCCAAACGTGTCCCAGGTCCTCCCATGGCCTCCTACCGGTTGGACGTGCCCTAAACACCTCCCTAGGGAGGCTCTAAGGGAGAGCCCCGCCACCCAGCGGAGGAAACTCATTTTGGCTGCTTATACCTGTGATCTTGTTCTTTCGGTCATAACCCAAAGCTCATGACCATAGGTGAGGATGGGAACGTAGATTGACCGGTAAATTGAGAGGTTTGCCTTCCGGCTCAGCTCCTTCTTCACCACAACAGATCGAGACAGCGTCCGCATTACTGAAGACGCCGCACCAATCCGCCTGTCGATCTCACGATCCACTCTTCTCTCACTTGTGAACAAGACTCAGAGGTACTTCAACCCCTTTGGTTCAAGATCTCTTCCCCAACCCGGAAACGGCACTCCACCTTTTTCCGGGCGAGAACATGGACTCAGATTTGGAGGTGCTGATTACCATCCCAGTCGCTTCACACTCACTTCACAATGTGAACTGATCCAGTGAGAACTGAAGATACTGGCCAGATGAAGCCATCAGGACCACATCATCATCTGCAAAAAGCAAAGACCTAATCCTGCAGCCACCAAACCGGATCCCCTCAACGCCCTGACTGCGCCTCCAAATTCTGTCCATAAAAGTTATGAACAGAATCGGTGACATAGGGCAGCCTTGCCAAAGTCCAACCCTCACTGGAAACGGGTCCGACTTACTGCCGGAAATGCGGACCAAGCTCTTACACTGATCATACAGGGAGCAGACCGCCACAATCAGACAGTCCGACACCCCATACTCTCTGAGCACTCTCCACAGGACACGGTCAAAATAAATAATAATCAAATAAAAATGGCTAATGCTAATTGCTTGTCTAGGGCAAGTCCAATCAGCATCAAGCTTGCACATTTTAGAAGAGTTGAGCCTTACTTTACATTCGAGCATTTTCTACCAAGTGTGGCTTTGTTGTTGTTAAAAATTGCAATATTATTTCGAGGGAGTTTGCCTGAGTCTGCACTGAGTGGTTGTTTACGTCAGCCGGTGCTTAGTCTGCAACCGGACATGAAGTCACCTGCAACAAAAGTTTAAAATATGGCACTGTTTGATTTTACGTGAACCGATACCCGGTATTACTGACAGAATTTTGTTGGTGCCTAAAAAAATCCTGAATTTCCTACTCATCCCTCCATCCATCCATCCATCCATCTATTTTCCTACCGCTTATTCCCTTTGGGGTTGCGGAGGGCGCTGAAGCCAATCTCAGCTACAATTGGGGTGACCCTGGACAAGTCGCCACCTCATCGCGGGGCCACCACAGATAGACAGACAACATTCACACTCACATTCACACACTAGGGCCAATATAGAGTTGCCCATACCACAGTTTGACAATAGAAAGAAAAACCCCATTATTTACTTTTTACTTTTTAAATTGATCTCAACTCTGTACACTGCTGCTGGAATTTTAATTTTCCTGAAGGAACTCTCCTGAAAGAATCAATAAAGTACTATCTATCCATCTATTTATCTATCTATCTATCTATCTATCTATCTATCTATCTATCTATCTATCTATCTATCTATCTATCTATCTATCTATCTATCTATCTATCTAT
>NC_084617.1:43604911-43689911 GCF_033978795.1 Nerophis ophidion
AGTTGACTGATGAACATTATCACATAATTTATTCAGAAAATATAAATAACCACAATTAAAGATAGAATACTATTAACCGATTTGTACAATTTCAGAATGTGCTTGTTCTATTTTTAAACAAAGAAAACCATCTGAAGTTGTCTTTATTTTTAAGTTCTCGTGCAGTGATTTTACCCACTTGGGAGTAGATTTTTCTCCATGTGGCAGTCGATCTAAAATGAGTTTGACACCCCTGGCTTAAACAAACTTTGTTGAACGCTTGCCTCAGCCGCAGGTACTCGCTGTTCCTCTTGCCTGAACGCCGCACTGAGTTGCAGGACAGGGAGACAATATAGCGGCGAAAAAGTTCGCTAGTTAGAATCATCTTGCTAGCTTACTAGTTGTCGCCTGCATTCGCTCTCCAAGCCACAACGTTGACTACTGTCAACTTTGCTGCTAATCATACTTGGATGATTATAATCCCAACATTGTTAGTTCCCAACCAGTTGTACAGTATTTATTAGTAGCCAGCAAAGAAATATATTTGTGACACGATGATGTCAACCATGTGTGTCAAACATGCAAACAGGTTCAATGCAGCCCGCGAGATGAGGTTACTAAATGTAAAATTGAGCTGCATTTTTAAATGAAAGAAACTGCTGTTCTAAATGTGTCCACTGGATGTCACAATACCAATTCTGTTAGGCAAGCAAATAGTTCATATGGGGCCGGCAAGTATACCAAGCAAGAGGTACACAGTAAAGCGAGGCTGTGACTCCTCCTCCTCGACCCAACGTAAAACAAACAGGAGAAAAATTAAAAATTAAAATGCTTCATGAGATGATGCACAATGACACAGTTCTGTGAAAAATATTGTCTTCTGTGGAAATTTAGAGAAAGTAAACAATGGAAATGACACATGAGGCAGTTGATACATAAAAAAAGTTTTTATTTATGCTTTATTTTGTGTTGTGTTCAATCCTAGATGGGCTGTGACTTAAAGTTTAATTGCTTTGTAGATACACTGGGATGAAGTCTACTATATTTTCCGGACTATAAGGCGGACTTAAAATGCTTTTTTCCCCTCAAAACTCAACAGTGCGCCTTATAACCCAGTGCGCCAAATGTAAGGAATAATGGGACGGCGTGGCGCAGTGGAAGAGTACCCGTGCGCAAACCGAGGGTCCCTGGTTCAATCTCCACCTAGTACCAACCTCGTCACGTCCATTGTGTCCTGAGCAAGACACTTCACCCTTGCTCCTGATGGTTGCTGGTTAGCGCCTTGCATGGCAGCTCCCTCCATCGGTGTGTGAATGGGTAAATGTGGAAGTAGTGTCAAAGCGCTTTGAGTACTTTGAAGGTAGAAAAGCGCTATACAAGTACAACACATTTAATACTGGTTTTGCTCACCGACCTAAAAGCGATTTTATTTGGTGCATGGTGTAAGGATAAGTGTGACCACTAGATGGCAGTCACACATAAGAGATACGTGTAGACTGCACTATGATGGCAATATGTCTCAAGTAAACAACACCAACATGTTATATGTTCCATTGAATATATAGAACATTACACATGGCGCTCAAAAATCTATCAAAATATTTTAGTACGACTTTGATAAGCTATGATGCCGCACCGCTTGATGGATTGCACTGTGCTTCAACATATGAATATTATTATGGTGTGTGTATAAGGTAAGACATATTATCTGGCATTTTGTTTCGCAATATTATTCAAAGGCAACTTTTCTTACCTTATGGTACCTGCTGATCTGTATTTGGGATCTGCATAAATCCTGAATAATTGCGCTTCTACTTTTTCTCTATCTTCTTGTTATGGAATATTCATCCTCCGCTGTTACCATTTCTAGTATAAAGTAGTGTAAAGTTCTTACATATATCTGTCAGTAAACTTGCCACGATAGCGCTAAAACATACTGGTGTAGTGAGTTTACATTATTGACCCAAGAAACTTTAGTTATAAGAGAGTTTCCGGATGAGGAGATGCGGCTCCATTATTGATTTAGGTAAAGTCTGAATGTGATTAAAATAGTAAGCTCCATCTTTTGACACTTCTTCCACTCCCATCCTTGCATGCTACACCGCTACAACAAAGATGACGGGGAGAAGACGCTGCCGAAGGTGAGCCACGTAAATAAGACGGCAAAACGGCGCATCCTGAAGCGGCTTGAAGATGGTCTGTAAAACATAATTCATGCAACATTTTGACCAAAGAACTAACATTACATGTTATGTAGACCACAAAGAAGTGTTTTACATTTAGAAAAGAAAAAAAGAAATACTCCTTTAATGTGCCCTATAATCCGGTGTGCCTAATATATGAAAAAAGATTTAAAAAATGGACCATTCATCAGCAGTACATCCTATGATCTGGAAAATAAGGTAGTGTTTGCTTTTTTAAAATGTACATATACAAGATACATTACTGGGGACAGCAAAAACCACCTCATGACCCTTCATTAGGTACACTTTAAAGCGGGAGGTTCGAAAGTGCGGTTAGGGGGCCATCTGGTCTGCAGAAATTTTGGGGGGGGAATTCTAAATACAAAATTAATTAATTATTTGAAATTACACCAGTTATCTCTGCCACCCATAACACAAAGCTGATATATTGATGTTTTTATCAAATAGCTTATATTGTTGGGTTTAGCAGTTTTAATGCACAAAATGTAACAAAATGGCCCCCTGTTTTCAATCCAAGAGCTGTGTCAAATGTACTTTAATCTGCTGTACTGTTACTTGGATCATTTCATATCCACGTTATCCAAATACATTCCAACATACAGTGCTGTTTTTCAAAGGAGAAAAGAAGTAATGGCCTAGAATTTCTTCAGAGACTTTTTCCTTTGGGAACATTTTCTCCCGGTGTTGACCTGATTGGATGATTGGCGTGTTCGGCTGCTGCAACCCAGGGAACATTTTTCTCTCATCTTTGGCCACATATTTAAATTACATCCATAACTCGTATATGCTGCTATAACTGTACATACCGTGACAAAAAGCAACATATTGGGCTTGATCTACTAAATTTTTTGGTGTACTAAAACACGTGCAAACTTTACAACGCACAGCTGATCTATAAGCGTGTGTGGTTTATTAAATAAGCAAAATAGCGGGCAAAATCCATTTAGTGTCTGTTTTCAAATATATGCAGAATATATGCTGAGTATCAAAAGGCCTACAATACTGGCAGTAGAAAATGCAAATGCAATCATTTAGCGCTCGCAATGTGATTTATCAAGATGGAAATTGTTTGCAAATGTTTTTGCATGTTTGGAATGGACATGCCAACTTGCAGTTACGCACAAATGGCTGCGCTGTGTGTATTGTGAGGAGGCGATCGTGCGACGGATCAGTCTGTGTATGTGTCAACATATTTGGACTGTCAGAAATCAATAATATTAGACATTCAGCAACTTTACACCTGCGGAATGACTATAGCGGCTTATTAAAACAAATTCCATTGATTCGTTTTTTTATTACGTTCTTTAACTTCTTGCAACATGTACGTTGGATCATTCCAGACGCACTACACTGTTGCACCTTCGGCGTGATAAAAATGGGATCCGTAGTCTAGATGGCGCAGCTGTATTGCCCAGAAAAGGCGGTACAGATTATAGCTGTGGGCCGCATGTTCCACAACATAACACAATTCCATAGGTTTGGAGCTTATGATGCAATCAATGGGTGTGCAGAAAATGAGTGTCTCCATGGCGACAGCTGTTAGCACATGCAAAATCCTCATTTAAATAAGGCAGACTGCACCACTTTTGCACTTATCAGTTATACACACAGTCTTAGTAGATCACCCTCAACACGTCCACTAATAATACGTATATTGGGGAAGCGTGGCTCGGGTTGGTACAGCAGCCATGCTAGCAACTTGAGGGTCCCAGGTTCGATTCCCGCTTTCGCCACCCTGGTCACTACCATTTTGTCCTTAAACAAGACACTTTACCGCCTTGCTTCCAGTCCTTCCACCATCTGAAGACAAGAACCAAGAGCATTCATAGTTCACCATAATTTAGCACCGTCAAAAATGTGGCAGAGACAAGGTGCTTTTTATGCACCTAAAAATGAAATACATTTCTTATTACGGAAGAAAAAACCCAAGTTAAGTTTTAGTTCTTCACTAGTTGATCAATAAAAGGTATAAAAGTGAGCGTCATCAATGACAACACCAGGTTATTTATATTTATGCACCACTTCTGACATTCTCTTCAATACTGGACACATATGCAACTTTGTTTTTATTACATAAAAATGTTCACCAAATAAAAACAATATTTCCAATTAATTTTGATTGAGAAAAGTATAAAAATAATTTCACATGGATGAAAAAACATGTAAGGTGGGGCCTCAAAATACAATTCTGTTTCGGGCCCCAATTTAGTGCTGGGGTTGCTACAAGGCGCCATGCTTAGACTTAGACAAACTTTATTGATCCACAAGGGAAATTGTTCCACACAGTAGCTCAGTTACAAATGATTGAAAATGTAAAGATGGAAAGGATAATGCAGGTATAAAGTACACTAAAAATTTACCATAGTAGCGATATAAAAAATAACCTATGTTAAAATACCAACAGCGGTAAAGTTTAGATCCAAGAAGGAAAGACCAAAGTGAATGAAGATTTATAACTGAATGAATTTACATGCATAAAAACCTGTTTTCTTTTGTGTTTTTTGTTTAATGATTTAAGTAACATTTATAATAACCTTTTTCCAAAAGACAATGTAGAATGTGAGATATAACAGGATAATGCATACATTTATCATTTGTTTTCAAAACAGTTACAAAAAAAGTAAGACCCCAAAAATTTACTGTAGGACCCCATTTTTATGACTTGATGGGGTCCCTGGGGCCCCATTTTGAAAATTCTTAGCACCAACACTTATAACATATATGTAATATTTACATATTATATATACAGTATAAAATATATACTGATATATTATTATATCATCTTATATGTTTTTATAATACATACAATGTATAACAAATCCCAATTACCATGTGCAAGGGACAAGCGGTAGAAAATGGATGGATGGAACTTTACAGTATATGTAACAGATGCAGCAAAAAAAAGGGCAGCATAAACTCGAGAGTAGATCCAGCAGAAAATATACATTATAAACAAAGAGAGGTAGGTCAAATAAAAGCGGTCAGGTAATAGACAAATATCATCTATTGCTGTAGGGCGAGTGATTATACAGCTGGATGGAGTGCGTAATGCAGGAGTTCTTGAATGGAACACTGTGGGAACCAAGCTGAAGGAACCTGTTGGAGTATGAGCTCAGTTGTCTGGTGGAGTGGGTGGGCAGGATTCTCCATGATGGCGAGCAGTTTGTCCAGTGTCCTCTGTTTGTTCCACTGAATTAAAAGGCGTGTATTTGTATGCATTATGTATTGCTAATTTTCTGTTTTTACTTTGTAGCTGTATGTAGAAATGATGCTGCTGAAGTGGCAGCTGGTTGCATCGTCTCTGTGCTCTTTTTAAGTCCTCTTCGATCTTTGACATTATCCTTTAGTTTTCATGTTTTTCTTTTTTTGGATGCTTTTTTTATCTGCACTGCAAACCCCTATTCACCTTTTTAACACTATTCCCTCCGTCTGTGTCGCAGCTGCTGCTGCGCAACTTCAACAGAGTGAGGCGCTGCATCATGTTCCTCATCAACGCCGGCTACTACATCAACAGCTGCTTTGAGTGGGACTCGCCGCAGAGGAGCATCTGTGCGTTTGTGGTACGTAGACGTGATGTTTGAACACCAGGACGCCATAAATCAAATCATTGTTATCGGGCTGTTGAGTTAATAGAATAATAGCTCATTACTTTTCCCATTAGTTATTTTGACACTAATTAATGCACATTTCCTCACCTTTATGTTGGCGCCTGCAAGCAAGATTATCCATGATTACAATTGGTACTTGCAGTACAAAAGGGATGGAATAGGTTTGCATTCAAATCAGTGTATTTTGTCATGTTTCAGGGGATATTTAATAGAAGAGCTAGTTTTTGGTTCTTTGTGTATGTTGGATGTAATACACAAAAATATTGGGACACTGTTCTCAGAAATTGGAGATTTTCTCCACAGTTTTTTGCCAAACAAAGCTGTCAGAGACCTTATCAGAGTTCTCAGCTTGTTTCTAAGCGTCCTATGAATTGTCTGGACCACCGCTACCTCATCTGTGCCTGCAATTAAGAGGTGAATTGTAATTGGACAGCAGAGCTACTAAGGGACACTCTGCTGCTTATAGTGGGGAGTGGCCGCATGGGGCTTCCCACCCTCAGGATGATATCTAATGCTGTCTGCTCTGGTGTCCTAACTCCTTCTGTCACACACACACACACACACACACACACACACACACACACACACACACACACACACACACACACACACACACACACACACACACACAAATACACACATACACACACACGACAGGTGTACCTGCCGTTCTGCAGACAATAGCTATTGGCTGTCTGACCCACTTTAGTGTGTGTTTGAGGTGCAGCCATAGTGCATTTACCATGGGTCAGGTGAGTCGATGTATTGATTAGTTCACATTTCCCCTCTGTGTTCATGTTGTGCTGGGCATAAACCAGGGGTGTCAAAATAATTTTAGATCGGGGGCCACAAGGAGAAAAATCTACACTCAAGTGGGCCAGCTGGTAAAATCATGGCACAATAACTTAAAAATAAAGACAACTTTAGATTGTTTTATTTGTTTAAAAATAGAACAAGCACCTTCTGAAAATGGACACATCATAATGTTGTTTTTTTAGACTTACGTGTTGCAGTTTATAGTATTCTATCTCTGTAGTTATTTTTACTTTCGCTCACCTGCTGCCGGGCACTAATCGGAGAGCTACTTATTCCCACTGTTTGCCACACTCGGTCTGGCTTCTTTATTTACAATACGCAACAAGTTACGTTGGATGAATTCCCTCTTCTATGTTTCTTGATTCATGATTCCTGTGCTAAGTTTTTGCCTTAGCTTCCCATGAGATCGGCACACGTATCTTTTATTTGATTCCTGTAGTTTTGTATTTTGTATGATTTATGAGGAATAAATCATATTCCTACCTGCACACTTCGTCCGGAGTTCTGTCTGCATCCCGGGAGAACGACCCACGCAGTAAATTGCAAACCCACCGTTACAGACACAACACTAGTAAATATTGTTCATAAGTTTTAATTGCTAATTTCAAGATCACTTAAGTTTTTAAAGCTTAAATGTTTACTTCAAGAAATTTTACCAAGACAACTTTGACTTGTTTCATTGACATATTTTTTGCTCATTAAAAGCAAAAATAACTAAATAGAAATATGTATATGTTTTAATCTTTTTAAGAGTTTTCCAGTGTATGTACATGTAAATCACAAGTTTGGACGCCATCGTTGTCTGTTAGCCAGCTGTTACGATACAGGGGAAGAAGGAGACATCACAGAGGCAGGGACATTGTTTAGCTCTAGGCGTATTTATTTTTATAATAAAATGATGCGTGTAAAAAATCAAGATACGTATGGTGTGACTATGTGTTGTGTTTAACAGAATGTTACCAGGAGTTGTTGAACGTGCGTGTTAAGCGAGATGCGGTATTCCAAGGAGGGCGAGGCAAGCTCGGAGGTCAGTGGGCAGGTGAGAGGTCAAAGGCAGGAGCGAGGCGTCAAGGTCTGTGTCCATACGAGAAGTCGAGATCCAGGAAGGCAGCTAGGGAACCAGAGGGAATACGGGGAGTCGAGACACACAGCTGGAAACTAGGAAACGGAGAAACACTGCAGAATGACAACGCAGGACGATGAGCACAGAGGAGGAGAAACACAGAGAGCGAATGCACATAGGGAGAAAACTAGAGATGTGTAGGCTTACTGTACCATACAGGGGGCTATGTTCTGGCCCCGGAATGCAGGTTGCGCTGGCTTAAGAAGCGTGGTGCCTCATCATGTAAATTTCTGTTTGATTCATGCGGCTGCAGCTGGAGAGGACTGCGTGGGGAAGGCGTGGCGCAGTTGGTAGCGTGGCCGTGCCAGCAACCTGAGGGTTCCTGGTTCAATCCCCACCTTCCACCAACTTCGTCATGTCCGTTGTGTCCTTCAGCAAGACACTTCACCCTTGCTCCTGATGGGTTGTGGTTAGGGCCTTGCATGGCAGCTCCTGCCATCATTGTGTGAATGTGGAAATAGTGTCAGAGCGCTTTGAGTATCTTGAAGATAGAAAAGCGCTATACAAGTATAATAGAATAGAATAGAAAGTACTTTATTGATCCCTAGGGGAAAATCAGCACCACAGTTTGCTCACAATAGACAATAAACATTTAGGTATTTTTACATGTGAATAACATAAATACAGTCTGTTATACAGCATTATTCAAATGTGAACAATGCTGTTGTCACGCCTGTTTTTATGTTTGATCATGTTTTGTTTTGTTTTCTGGACTCTTGTTCCGTTTTTTAACTTCCTGGTTTGTTTTTCTTACCATGACAACTCATTGATTTTCACCTTGCTCTCTTAGTCACGCCCCTGCCCTCAGTCTCGCACCTGTTCCTAATTATCACAGCCACTACTTAAGTCATTTTCTTTCTGTCCATCAATCTGGGAACATTAACTTTCATTGTAATCTACGACCTTTGCTGCTCATTGCTCCATGCCATTGATCCCCTGCCACGCACCTTGCTGTTTATGCCTCCCGTTTTTGTCACAGTAAGTTGTTGTTTGTAATTAGGTTTTTGATAGTATCTTTTGTTTGTTTTGTAGATTGTATTGCCATTGTGCTGTTTTTGTTCTAAGTTTTAGCATAGATTATTATCCGCCATCGAGCGTGCTTTTTGTTTTGCCTTTTTGTATTTTGAGTATAATTAAAACATTATATACCTGAATTCTCTCCTGGCTCGTCCTGTAATCCCTCTGCGTTGAAGGTGAAAACCAAATCCATGTCCAGGTCTGACAGCTGTATAATAGACTGTATTTATATTATTCACATGTACAAACCCCGTTTCCATATGAAATGGGAAATTGTGTTGGATATAAATATAAACGGAATACAATGATTTGCAAATAATTTTTAACCCATATTCAGTTGAATATGCTACAAAGACAACATATTTGATGTTCAAACTAATAAACATTTTTTTTTGCAAATAATCATTGACTTTAGAATTTGATGCCAGCAACACGTGACAAAGAAGTTGGGAAATGTGGCAATAAATACTGATAAAGTTGAGGAATGCTCATCAAACACTTATTTGGAACATCCCACAGGTGTGCAGGCTAATTGGGAACAGGTGGGTGCCATGATTGGGTATAAAAAAAAGCTTCCCAAAAAATGCTCAGTCTTTCACAAGAAAGGATGGGGTGAGGTACACCCCTTTGTCCACAACTGCATAAGCAAACAGTTTAAGAACATTTCTCAAAGTGCAATTGCAAGAAATTTAGGGATTTCAACATCTACAGTCCATAATATCATCAAAAGGTTCAGAGAATCTGGAGAAATCACTGCACGTAAGCGCCATGGCCGGAAACCAACAATGAATGACCGTGACCTTCGATCCCTCAGACGGCACTGTAACAAAAAACAACATCAATCTCTAAAGGATATCACCACATGGGCTCAGGAACACTTCAGAAAACAACTGTTACTAAATACAGTTGGTCGCTACATCTGTAAGTGCAAGTTAAAGCTCTACTATGCGAAGCGAAAACCATTTATCAACATCCAGAAGTGCCGCCGGCTTTTCTGTGCCCGAGATCATCTAAGATGGTCTGATGCAAAGTAGAAAAGTGTTCTATGGTCTGACGAGTCCACATTTCAAATTTTGGGGGGAAATATTTGACATTGTGTCATACGCACCAAAGGGAAAGCGAACCATCCAGACTGTTATTGACGCAAAGTTCAAAAGCCAGCATTTGATGGTATGGGGGTGCATTAGTGCCCAAGGCATGGGTAACTTACACATCTGTGAAGGCACCATTAATGCTGAAAGGTACATACAGGTTTTGGAACAGCATATGCTGCCATCTAAGCGCCGTCTTTTTTATGGACGCCCCTGCTTATTTCAGCAAGACAATGCCAAGCCACTTTCAGCACGTGTTACAACAGCGTGGCTTCGTAAAAAAAAGGTGGCCCGCCTGCAGTCCAGACCTGTCTCCCATCGAAAATGTGTGGCGCATTATGAAGCGTAAAATACGACAGCCGAGACCCGGACTGTTGAACGACTGAAGCTCTACATAAAACAAGAATGGGAAAGAATTCCCCTTTCAAAGCTTCAACAATTAGTTTCCTTAATTCCCAAATGTTTATTGAGTGTTGTTAAAAGAAAAGGTGATGTAAAACAGTGGTGAACATGTCCTTTCCCAACTACTTTGGCATGTGTTGCAGCCATGAAATTCCAAGTTAATTATTATATGCATGAAAATAAAAAATTAAGTTTATGAGTTTGAACATCAAATAACTTGTCTTTTCAGTGCATTCAATTGAATATGGGTTGAAAAGGATTTGCAAATCATTGTATTCCGTTTATATTTACATCTAACACAATTTCCTAACTGATATGGAAAAGGGGTTTGTAAAAATACCTAAATGTTACAGCATTATTCACCTGTGAATAGTATAAATACAGTCTATTATACATTTAAGTACAGTTTAAGTACAGTACATTTAGTAACCATGATTGTGCAGCAGGTGGCGCTCGCGCCACAACAGCAGGAGCGTGCCCAGCGTTGGGGAATGCGCGGCCCTAACACCAGCAGTGTTAAAATATCATTGCTAATATCTGCCAACGATTTCATAGTGGTCCAGGTTCCTCAAGGCGCACCTGAGCGTTACAGGTTGGTCTCCCCAGTTTTGAACTTAACTCCGGGGGGCCGGTATGGTGTCATTCCCAGTTGAATAATCCTTGCGTGTTACGCAAGTATTATTAAAGACCGGAATGGGTCTCTGTGTGTGAGAGACCTTCTCTCCAAGGAGAAGTTCTTGCGTCTTTATAGAATTCAGATAAAAATGAATTATAAATGAAGACAACACGGTCACGTAAACGACCAGATAAGATAAGAAGTATCTGTTTAGAAAACAAATTATACTCAAAGCTCATTTAGTGTTGTCTTCTTCTGCACACTTAAAACTATTTGAGGGCAATAAAAGGGGTATCAAGGACAAAGTGTTTTATAGTTTATAGAAAGTCTCAAGTCCAAGCATCATTTTGCTTCTGCTCGCCCCTCCCAGACTGGTGTTAGCGTCAGAGTGTGCACTTAGCTAAAAGCATTCGAGTGTTTAGGACCTCTCCTTCACACAGGTACTCCTCCTCCTCCTCCATCACTCTCTCATTCCTCCCTCTCTTCCTGAGGCCTCTTAATCACTTCGCTCATCTCTTTAAGTGGCTTTTTATGGGGGGCCATCTGGCCAAGGTGGTGCGTGTGTGAAGGTGTACGGCTGTGTGTGGTTACGTGTCTTTCTGTCAGACTGTCTAAGTCGACAGATGTTGTACTTAACTTTTCAAAACGGTTGCAGAGGTGGTGTAGTGACAGCCCCCCTAAACATTTAAGTGATCCTCAGGGGAATGGGGGGTAGTGTGTTGGTTTATATCTAGGGTTCGGTAAATAGTGTGTGTTGTGTTGGAGATGAAATTCTGCGGCGTCACGTTCATTCCTGCGTCCATTGGCGAGTGCACAGCTGTGATGAAATGTAAGGGAGAGATTTCACATGCAGCGATTCTCCCTCACACCCACGCTGCTGTCTGCCACCCGTCCTGGTGGTGGAGCAGCCACTGTGGTATGAGGCGTTGGCTCGGTGGAGCGGCCTGCGGTCACCTCCTGTCCTGATCGATGCCAGGTGTCTGTGCATGCGTCCAGGTATGACTGCATAGCCCCCCTTTTTTTTTTTAGGTAGGCATCCGCCCTGGGTGTATCCTCCCCTCACATGTCTCCATCTTTAATCGCCAAAAGTGTGCAATCCGGCAGGGGCGTCAACGTGGAGGACTAAATGGTAGAGATGTGACCTTCCCGAACAATTCGATTCTTTTAGTCAAAGTCAAAGCAGCATTATATGCAGTGTATTTATGTATACACATACATGATAAATGATCAATGGGTTGTACTTATATAGCGCTTTTCTACTTTCAAGGTACTCAAAGCGGGTTGACACTACTTCCACATTTACCCATTCACACACACATTCACACACTGATGGAGGGAGCTGCCATGCAAGGCGCTAACCAGCATTCATCAGGAGCAAGGGTGAAGTGTCTTGCTCAGGACACAAAGGACGTGACGAGGTTGGTACTAGGTGAGGTTTGAACCAGGGACCCTCGGGTTGCGCACGGCCACTCTTTATATATATCTATATATATATCTATATATATATATATATATATATAGATATATATATAGGCTATTCAATATAAAAAAATTTTATTATGTCCTAAATTTTGGTCTCGTACCAGTCAAACTTTTTTATATACATAAATACATTTTATTCTCGCTTATGAGTTGGGTATATTATTTGGTATATTGTTAAAATGCTCTTTTAAGGTGAGGGGGAAAAAAAACAGGCGTATGGCATCACCTTATAGAATGTTTACAAAGAAAATGCAACAAAAATAAGATTATCGCCGTTAGAGAATAATTCCCACTGAAAAGAGCAAAATTAGTAATATTTGTGTACATTTCAATTATTTTTGATCCACATCTTATATCTGCTACCGGTGGGGAAAAAAATCTGTTCAAAAAAGAACTATGATAACGAGCCGGTCTTTTGAACGGCTCTTTCAAAGGAATGGCTCTTTGAAAGCCATGTCTCCCTTCAAACAGCCATAAATCCCCTCTCCAGTAATTGGGGATGCTCTACCAGGGCCCCAAGCTAAGGGGGCCCCTGGGCTTTTATAAAGTTTGAAGAAGTTTCCACTTTCATTTTAATTATGCACGTTTAAAAACAAAAAACGTCATAAATGTTAATGAGAACCAAATATAGCCAAGAAAGTTTGATAATAAAGTTGCTTGGATCAAATGAAGAATGTCTATACCTACACCTCCATTCAAAAATGCAAAATGGCTAGTCAGTCCTTGTGGTTTGTGGATCCCTTTGAGGCAGTTGTGATTAAGGGCTGTACAAATAAAATGTGATTAATTTATTGAAACCGATCATGGAACAGTTGAATCATCGAAGCTCACCTTTAACTGTTGGCACACAGCATCATTATGTTGGAACAAGGATGAAGACATAGAAGAAAGGTAAACGATTTGTAGAGTTGATATTTATTATACTATGCAAATAGATTTATTACAAACCCCATTTCCATATGAGTTGGGAAATTGTGTTAGATGTAAATATAAACGGAATACAATGATTTGCAAATCATTTTCAACTCATATTCAGTTGAATATGAAACTAAGACAACATATTTGATGTTAAAACTGATAAACATTCTTTTTTTTGTACAAATAATCATTAACTTTAGAATTTGATGCCAACAACACATGACAAAGAAGTTGGGAAAGGTGGCAATAAATACTGATATAGTTGAGGAATGCTCCTCAAACACTTATATGGAACATCCCACAGGTGTGCAGGCTAATTGGGAACAGGTGGGTGCCATGATTGGATATGAAAGCAGCTTCGATTAAATGCTAAGTAATTCACAAAAAAGGATGGGGCGAGGGTCACCACTTGGTAAGCAAATTGTTGAACAGTTTTCGAAAAACATTTCTCAACGAGCTATTGCAAGGAATTTAGGGATTTTACTAGCTACTGTACGGTCCGTAAAATCATCAAAAGGTTCAGAAAATTAGGAGAAATCTCTCTTCATAAGCGATGATATTACGGACCTTTGATCCCTCAGGCAGTACTGCATCAAAAACCAACATCCGTGTGTAAAGGATATCACCACATGGGCTCAGGAACACTTCATAAAACCACTGTCAGTAACTACAGTTGGTCGCTACATCCGTAAGTGCAAGTTAAAACTACCATGGAAAACCAAACCCAATTATCAACAACACCCTGAAATGCCGCCGGCTTGGCTGGGCCCGAGCTCACCTAAGATGGACTGATGCAAAGTGGAAAGGTGTTCTGTGGTCTGACGAGTCCACATTTCAAATTATATTTGGAAACAGAGGACGTGGTGTCCTCCAGAACAAAGAGGAAAATAACCATTCGGATTGTTATAGGCTCAAAGTTCAAAAGCCAGCATCTGAGATGGTATGGGGGTGTATTAGTGCCCAAGGCATGGCTAACTTACACATCTGTGAAGGCAGCATTAATGCTGAAAGGTCCATACAGGTTTGGAGCAACATATGTTGTCATCCAAGCAATGTTAACATGGACGCCCCTGCTTATTTCAGCAAGACAATGCCAAACTACGTGTTACAACAGCATGGCTTCGTAGTAAAAGAGTGCGGGTATTTTTCTGGCCCGCCTGCAGTCCAGAACTGTCTCCCATTGAAAATTTGTGGCACATTATGAACCATAAAATACGACAGCGGAGACCCCGGGCTGTTGAATGACTAAAGCTCTACATAAAACAAGAATGGGAAAGAATTCCACTTTAAAAGCTTCAACATTTAGTTTCCTCAGTTCCCAAACGTTTTTTGAGTGTTGTTAAAAAAAAAAGGTGATGTAACTGTGGTGAACATGCCCTTTCCCAACTACTTTGGCACATGTTGCAGCCAGGAAATTCTAAGTTAATTATTATTTGCAAAAAAAAATTAAAGTTTATGAGTTTGAACATCAAATATATTGTCTTGGTTGTGCATTTATTTGCAAATCATTGTATTCCGTTTATGTTTACATCTGACACAATTTCCCAACTCATATGGAAACGTGGTTTGTATATCATTATTTTTATGTTTATTAGTAAAATCTATTTATTAATATATAATATATATCTTTGTATGTGTGTATGTATGTATATATGTATGTATTTATATATGTATGTATGTATATATGTATGTATATTTTTAAAATAGCGGCCGATTTTGTCTGCCCTATCTGTGACGCCGGTTCGGCATTGTGATGCCGGGTTCGATTCCCTCGAGGATGCGTCGAAATTGAACACAGCAAAGGTAAGATAAACAGATTTATTTAAATAACAAAAAGAGCTATATAACAAAAATGCTAGAGCTAGTAGAATAAAACAAACAAAGGACGCTAGCATAAAAGCTAGGATATACAAAAATGAGAACTAAACTGGCACATAGACACATTAAAGAGAAAAACAAAACATACAGCATGAGAGCTGGAATAAACAAATGGCTGAGCGTGAAAAGCTAGCGAGAATATACATACGATGTAGAGTGCAGGCGTAACTTGTTGCGTGAAAGCAAATTATGAACCCAGGCTGAACAAACAAAAGAGGATTGCTTATAAAGTGACGGTGATTATCTGTAGCAGGTGTGCGGGGCGTGAGCAGCAGGTGAACTGATGAGTGACCATGGTGACAAAGCAAACAGGAAATAAGGAGTCGGAGAAATATACAAAATAGAAAAATAAATAGTGTAGATCTGAGCAGCAGATCGCAACAGTATTCCCCCCCAACAAAAGACAGATACCAGATGTCTCAAAAAACACAAACAAAAACTTGAACCCCCTCCCCAAAACCAGAAAGTTCACAAACGAAGGGAGGGCGGAGGGAGGCCACGGTGGAGGGTCGCCAGATCGCATGTCCCCGAATCCACCGAGGACACATCATGTGGCGGCGGCGGGTGGAACGCCGCTGCCGAAAAAGTTTTGGCGGGCGACCTCGAAAAGGCCACATCAGTGGCCGCCTCGTAGGATGAGGTGCCCGGCGAGGAGGATGACCCGGGCACGGCCACATCCGTGGCCGACATGGAGGAGGGAGTGTCTGGCGAGGAGGATGAGCTCGCAGAGGCCACGCCCGTGGTCGACGTGGTGGACGATGCCTCAGCATCGAAATCCCAGCAGGCTTGGAAGCAGCAGACGAGGGTGCGGGGACTACAGCCAAAGCAGGCCCGAGTGCAGCTGGCGAGGATGATGCGGGTGCTGCAGCCGAAGAAGGTGTCATTGGCGGCGTGGAAGCCGCAGGAGTCGTCGGAGGTGTGGAAGCCGAAGGAGTCGTCATTGGTGGCGTGGAAGCCGCAGGAGTCGTCATTGGCGTGAATGCAGGCGTAGTCGTCGGTGGTGCTGGCGTGGGCCCCAGCCCCGTCGTTGACGCTGGTGTGGGCTCCAGCCCCGTCGTCGACCCTGGTGTGGGCTCCAGCCCCGTCGTCGGCGGTGCTTGGCGGCGTGGTGCTGGTACCGGCGCTTGGCGGCGTGGTGCTGGTACTGGAGTGGGCTCCAGCCCTGTCGTAGACGCAGGTGTATGCTCCAGCCCTGAAGCTGGAGTGGGCTCTAGCTTAGGAACTGGTGCTAGAGTGGGTTCTAGCATTGAGGCTGGTGCGAAAACCAGGCGAGGACTTGGTGCTGGCGTGAGAACCAGGCTAGAGTCGATTGCTGGTGCAAAAACCAGGTTAGAGTCGGGTGCTGGTATGAAAACCAGGTTTGAGTCATGTGCTGGTATGAAAACCAGGCTTGGGATGGAACTAGAACAGGGACTATGACAAGGACTAGTACCAAGACTTGGACCAGGACTCGGACCAGAACTTGGACCTGAACTCGGACTACGCGTCAGTCTACGAGTTGATCGACAATGTTGGCCAGAAGTCGGACCAGGACTGGGACTAGGCTTGAACACCGGTGGCGGAGGGCGCACTGGAGGTAGTGGACTAGCGAGTCGAAAAGTCGGTGGAGGAAGTCTAGGTGGCCTTAGTGGCTTGACCGGGGGAAACACAGGTGGAGGAGGTCTACTAGGAGGAGCTAAGCAGAATATCGGTGGAGGTGGCCTCATAGGAGGTTGCGGTTTGACAGTTAGCATCTGAGCTACTTCCCCACCACAGCTATAGGCCTTAGCCCCTCCCTCCAGACGGGGATCCCAGACCCGTTCCCTATGGTCAGGGACTGACCTTAAGGGAGGGTGGTGGGAGGTTTGGAGGTGGGCAGACTCCTCCCCTTTAAATTGACCAACATGTCCTTTTGAAAAAGGAGAAAAAACCCCAGACTTGGGCGGGGAACGGGGCTTAAGAGGTGGAGGAAGAAAAGTAGGTAGCTCATGTTGCCTTAGTTTGCAACTAGAAATAACATCTGTATAGAACTTAGTTTTGTCTATAGAGTCCAAAAAATCATAGTCAATATTTGAAACAGGTTGAGAATAAGAGTGAACAATATAAAAATCCTCAGAAAAAATATCATCGACAGGGGGCGGTATTGAGTCACCGGGGGGGCGTTCCCCAAATGTCGTCACTATGGCAGTCTGTGAAGGTGTCATGGCGGTTGAAGGAGTGTTTGGGAAATGAACCAAAAGGATTACCGGTCATGAAGGGTGAATCCTGGTCGGAGTGAAGTTGGCTGTGTCCATGGGAAGGATGAAGTGGAGTAGGAGCGTTACTGCCGTGAGGGGGAAACCTCCACTGGACCCCCCGCCTCTTCGGGGCAGCGCGAACGGCTTCGGAGGAGACTTCAGGCCCACAGCCGAGTCTTTCCTGCTCCCAAGCCATGAGCTCCAACCACAACCCTAAGTTGAAGGGTTCCTTCCTCTGGTTCGATGCGAGGGAATTCTTTTTTGCTGGGTTCATACTGTGAGGACTGGTGGGCATGGTAATGCCGGGTTTGTCCCTCCGTGGATGCGATGACGTGAACACAACAAAAGGTAGGATCTTAAAATATTGATTTAACAAAAAGAGAGCTCTGAACAGAAATGCTGGAGCTAATAAAAAGGCAAACCAAAAACGCTAGTATGAAAACTAGGAAATACAAACAGAAAACTAAACTTGGCATGAAAGCACAAACGAGAAAACAAATCATCAGTATGAAAACTGGAATAATCAAGTGGTATAGCGTGAGAGCTAGCGAGAATAAAAGTAGAAAAAGTAGCAGTCGTCACTTGTTGCATGAGAGCAATTTATGAACCCAGGAAGAAATGAACAAAGAGGCTGTCTTAAATAGGAGGGTGATTAGACAAAACAGGTAGAATAGAATAGAATAGAGTTTTATTGTCATTATTGCAATGAACAGGTTCAAATGGCAGGTGGACTGATGAGTTACCATGGTGACAGGCTAAACAGGAAATAAACAGTCACTTGACGGAGAGTGATACCAGAAAGGAAAAATAACTAATATGTCTAGATACGAGCAGCGGATCGCAACACTATCTGCAACGCTTAAAAAACATAAACGTTACTCTGACATGGAGGAAACTTTTTTTTAAATAAACACATCATGCTTGTAATCCTTTCTTGGGGTATCTCCTTTTAGTTGACCTTGTACCAGTCGATCTGTACCGTCATGAAACTCTACCTGATCCTATGCACACTTCTACTAAATTCTTCAATCAATGGATCTATTATAATTCGTCAGGAAAGGTTGGAAAAGGAAACTAACACTACTGGCTGTGTTCACTTACCAGAGAAAAAATGTTCACAGCACATTCTGGAGTGTTCTGTAGGAATCGGGTGATCCCTTTGTATCATGCTCCGTATGGCAGAAATCCACTTGTTATGGCAGTCAACGTTATGCACCAGGAGGAGCGGGACACAACACGATTCGATCTGTTTCTTCTTAGGTATTTGCTTCTGGTCTTTCTGGTGCACTGCTGTTGATATAGCGCCTTCATAGTGGCGTAGCGCTGCAACTGCAGTTAAAATACGTAGCTGCCACTGAGGGACATCAATCGCTCAATCAACACATATTGCTGTGTTGAGCGATATCAATCGCTCTGGTTGGGGGCAGCAAAAAAAGGCATATATATATATATATATATGTATATATAAACACGCACACACAGCATCGTACAATGTTTCACCTTTGCATGTCTTTGCACATAACTGCGTGCGTTCAAGGACCCTCAATTAAAGTTACAAATAGATGTGTCAATAGCTGTAAAAGCTAGGTGGAGACTTAATGCCTAGAAGCTGTACCAATAATTATATTTTTAATAGTGTTGTGTCATTATGACTCTTATTATCCACTAGTGCGGTGGTCAGCAACCTGCGGCTCTTTAGGGCCGCCCACGTGGCTCCCGAGAGTATTTTTAAAAAAGGATTGAAAATGGAAAAAGATGGGGGAAAAATAAGGTTTTTGTTTTAGTATGTTTTTTTTTTTAGGACAAACATGACAGAAACCTTCCAAATTCTTAGAAAGTCCACTGTTTAATGTTTGTGTGTATGCTTCACTGATGAGAGTATTTGGTGAACATCGTTTTTCATCCATCCATTTTCTACCGCTTGTCCCTTTTGTTGTTGCGGGGGAGGTCGCTGGAGCCTATCTCAGCTGCATTCGGGCGGTAGGCGGGGTACACCCTGGAGAAGTCGCCACCTCATCACAGGGCCAACACAGATATACAGACAACATTCACACTCACATTCACACACTAGGGCCAATTTAGTGTTGACAATCAACCTATCCCCAGGTGCATGTCTTTGGAGGTGGGAGGAAGCCGGAGTACAGGGAGGTAACCCATTTTGTACTACTAATTTTGGCCGTTTTTGAACTCACCATAGTGTGGACTGTGACGCAACAGTTTATTTACATGTAAAATCTTCAACTCCTTCTTTGTCTCATTTTGTCCACCAAACGTTTTATGCTGTGCGTGAATGCACAAATGTTTGCTTTGTTGATGTTATTGACTTGTTGGAGTGCTGGTCAGTGCATGACTGCAAGCTAATCAATGCTATCATGCTGTTTAGGCTATCTGTATGTACATATTGCATTATTATGCCCCATTTGTAGGTATATTTGAGCTCATTTAACATCCTTTATTTGTATCCTCTATGTATATAATTTAGTTTTGCATATCTCATTACATATTATCTGTATGTAATATTGGCTGCATTTCAGATAGTTCTTTGTGTGCCATGTTGGTCAAAACTACAGCAAACATTACCTGGCTTGCCACACATTGTAAAAAAATCCATTAGAAAAAGACAGCCTGCCGTTTACTTTAACTTGGACACACACACAGCTATACCTTTGGCCATTACACGCCAGTAATTTCCAAAAGTTATTTCACCCTATGAGTAGCCTCTGGTTTACTAATGTTTTATAATGTCGTGGAATAAATATTACAAACCCTGTTTCTATATGAGTTGGGAAATTGTGGAATACATTGATTTGCAAATGATAAACGGAATACAATGATTTGCAAATCCTTTTCGACCCATATTCAGTTGAATGCACTACAAAGACAAGATATTTGATGTTCAAACTCATAAACTTTATTTTGTTTTGCAAATAATAATTAACTTAGAATTTCATGGCTGCAACATGTGCCAAAGTAGTTGGGAAAGGGCATGTTCACCACTGTGTTACATCATCTTTTCTTTCAACAACACTCAAACTTTTGGGAAACTGAGGAAACTAATTTTTGAAGCTTTGAAAGTGGTATTCTTTCCCATTCTTTTTTAATGTAGAGCTTCAGTCGTTCAACAGTCTGGGGTCTCTGCTGTCATATATTACGCTTCATATTGCGCCACACATTTTCGATGGGAGACAGGTCTGGACTGCAGGCGGGCCAGAAAAGTACCCGCACTCTTTTTTACGAAGTCACGCTGCTGTAACACTTGTCTAGCTGAAATAAGCAGGGGCGTCCATGATAACGTTGCTTGGGTGACAACATATGTTGCTCCAAAACCTGTACGGACCTTTCAGCATTATTTGTGCCTTTACAGATGTGTAAGTTACCCACGCCTTGGGCATTAATACACCCCCATACCATCACAGATGCTGGCTTTTGAACTTTGCGCCTATAACAATCCAAATGGTTATTTTCCTTTTTGTTCTGGAGCACACCACGTCCACAGTTTCCAAATATAATTTAAAATGTGGACTCGTCAGACCACAGAACACCTTTCCACTTTGCATCAGTCCATCTTAGGTGAGCTCGGGCCCAGCCAAGCCGGAGGCGTTTCAGGCTATTGTTGATAAATGGGTTTGGCTTTGCATAGTAGAGTTTTAACTTGCACTTACAGATGTAGCGACCAACTGTAGTTACTGACAGTGGTTTTATGAGGTGTAATATCATCGCTTACGTGCAGTGATTTCTCCAGATTCTCTGAACGTTTTGATGATTTTACGGACCGTAGATGGTAAAATACTTAAATTCCTAGCAATAGCTTGTTGAGAAATGTTTTTCGAAAACTGTTCGACAATTTGCTTACAAAGTGGTGACCCTTGCCCCATCCTTGTTTGTGAATTACTTAGCATTTCATGGAAGCTGCTTTTATACCCAATCATGGCACCCAACTGTTCCAAATTAGCTTGCACACCTTTGGGATGTTCCATGTAAGTGTTTGATGAGCATTCCTCAACGTTATCAGTATTTATTGCCACCTTTCCCAACTTTTTCGTCGTGCGTTGCTGGCATCAAATTCTAAAATTAATGATTATTTGCAAAAAAAACAAGTTATTCAGTTTGAACATGAAATATGTTGTCTTTGTCGCATATTCAACTGAATATGGGTTGAAAATAGGGCTTGGCGATATTGCTGTTTTATAATATCGCGATATTTTTAGACCATATCGCGATATACGATATATATTACAATATTTTGCCTTGGCCTTGAATTAACACTTGATACTTATAATCACAGCAGTAAGATGGTTCTATTTGTCTACATTAAAAAAACTTCTTCATACTGCATTAATATATGCTACTTTTAAACTTTCATGCAGAGAGGGAAATCACAACCAAGTCAATTGACCAAAACTGTATTTATTAAACAGTTATTAAGCAGTGGCACAAACATTCATGTCATTTCAAAAACATAAGTTGCAAGATTGTCAGAGACATTTTAAGTGTCAAATAAAAATGAGCTGCATAATAGGAAATCAAATAGTATTCGTCCTTTGCTATGTAGTATGTTACTAAGGTTATGAAATTCTCTTCATCCTCTAGCGAGTGACTTGACAAATGATGCTACATATTAACAGTAATGCTACTTTTTATAGCAACGCTTTTTCCCCCCACACTTGACAAATTACAGTTGTCAGTTCAACATATTCCCACTTGAAGCCGAACCACCGCTAGACTAAGGAAACCCTGCTGTTTTTCTTGGGAATTAAGTCTTCCTTCATTTGTTACCAGATCCGCACCATCTTTCTCTCGTACGGCTACATTAGCAGCTAACATTAGCCACGCCGCTAGCTCTCTGCTGGGCGAGGGCGTGTATGTGATGTATGACGTGACAGTTTGTGACAAATGTGCGCCTGCTTGTCTGCGAGGAGACACAGGAAAGAGCGAGGAGAGCCTAAAGTGTGCGCCCGCAGCTAAAAGTCCTGCGTGAGAACGTATACTCAAATATCAAGATATAGTCATTTTCTATATCGAACAGAGACAACCCCGCGATATATCGTATATATCGATATATCGCCCAGCCCTAGTTGAAAATGATTTGCAAATCATTGTATTCCGTTTATATTTACATCTAACACAATTTCCCAACTCATATGGAAACAGGGTTTGTATATTTCAACATTTCTGTCAACGAAGATTTGCTTCAGACTGTGACACATAGTCATTTTGATAGTAGTCTAATATAGCTAATATAGCTAATATAGACACTTACGTAAAGTGTTGTTTTCATGATAACATTTATATAAAACTTTTAACGTCATTTTGATAGTAGGCTATTATAGCTAATATAGATACTTACGTCAAGTGTTGGCTTCATGATAACACTTAGAAAAGACTTTGAATTTTTTGAAGCCCTGTATTTTTGTATTTTTGGTCCAATATGGCTCTACGTTTTGGGTTGCCGACCGCTGCATTAACGTAATTCATCTCTGTACATATCAGCTAATCTAAAATAAAGGTAAATTTGACATATGCATAATTATTGTATACTGTATTTTAGTGAATAATGACAGGTACTTTGATTATGTTCAGTCACATTCTGGCAACTTAATATCGAGTTTGTTGGCGCTTTAAAAAATATATATATATTTAGGTTTTTTTTCAGGATATGTTAGTCTATCTGTGTTGGCCCTGCAATGAGATAGGCTCAAGCACCCCCCGCGACCTCAAAAAGGGATAAGCGGTAGAAAATGGATGGATGGATGTTAGTCCCACTTTTAAAAACAAATAACAATTAATGTGTTTTGAAAAGCTGGTTTGAACCAAATCTTTGTAACAGTTTTTTAGTGCATGTAAACACAAAAAGTGTGTGCTCGTTTAAGGTGGGACGCAGGGCCCTTCAGGAGTCGTTGTGTATGAGGCCACAGAATTTGGTGCCACACCCTCGCCTTCCGGAAAGCCGGGGCTGCTATGGCGCTAAGCAGTGTTCACGTGCTGCTCAGCAACACAAGGCTGTTATTTCCCCCCGGGACCACCGGCCTGGGAAGCTCTTGCCTCCAAACAAATTTGCTGTAACTTTATCTGCAATTGGGCCCTGGATTGGGAGCAAATAGAGGCAGCCTTGTGAGGCCCCTGGGGGAAAAAAGGGCGAGGGGCGGCGAGCTGGAGGAGGCAGGGAAACGATACCAAGCGCTTTTATGTCAGGCAAAGGAGGAAGTGTTATCAGGAAGAGGACCCAGACAAGGGAGCCACTTCTAGTGGAAACTGGAGCACCTATCAGCTGCTTTGCATTTAGATCAAAAAATCAAATAAAAGCAAAGACAGGTACAGAAGCATCTATTGGTGTGTGTGTGTGTGTGTGTGTGTGTGTGTGTGTGTGTGTGTGTGTGTGTGTGTGTGTGCGCGCGTGCACATGTCTTGCAACACACACTCCAGGTCTCTTTAAGTTGCTCCTTTGACTCCTCTTCAAAGGACCCGCCTAACGTGTAAAAGTTTGCAAGCCGGGAGTTTGTCTTTGCCCACAGCAAGGGACAACTGAACCATTTGGCAACAAGGGCCGATTGTTGAGATTGAAACTAACACGGAATATCAAGTCAGAGATAGACACTTGTGAATGACAAGAGTATGTGAGCTTTGTGGCAATTCAACTTTTTATTTTATTTTCATAAAACATTTAAAAAATAGGGACTCTGGCTTCCTTCTTGGACTAAAATCTGTGGATGTGCAGTTTGTTCTGTTGGAGTCCAGCAGGGGGCAGTCTAGCACCACTGAATGATAGTGACAGGCCTGGTCCTGAGCAGGACACACACAAACACACACACACACACTGTGTGTCTCTCTAGTTCTATCAAACTTAACAGGACTTCTACTTGCTATCTGGCAACACTTAGTGCCAGCATGGAAAATGATGTAAGAGAGATAAAGGCGACCTCTGAAATCCAAACTTTGGTTTCACTCCACTGAGACAGAACATGGGGGGAGAGGGAGTTTGCCCGGTGTGTAGTTAATGTAAGCCAAAGTACTGAATATTACCCTCCCACAGTGCCGAGGCTTCGAGCCGGCTTGTGTTTTGCCACAAATAACGCAGGCTCCAGCTCTCCATGAGCGCTGGCTCCTTGAATAAAACATTCAGACTTTTTCGGGTGTTGTTGACGTCCTTTTGTGTTCAGGGGATTTCTTAATATTGAACCAAGCATCAAAAATGCATGCGATGCAATTGCAAAGATTGTCGAAAACAATTGTATCGTTGATTTTTGCCTGTTATTACACTCCTAATTTCAAATAAAGTAATTCTTGGATTACTGACCTGCTGAATAAATAATATCTATTGTTTATACAGTGTGTAAAAAGAGATAAATGATTAAAAAAATATTGTAATCAATATCCAATAATTAACTTATGGACTGAAACATTTGCCTACATTGTAGATTTAGCAAGAAACATAATACGTATTTTATATTCTGCTAGTTTTATATCGTACACCTAATGGACAAGTATATTTAACCATGTGGGAGACTTTGCATTGTATTAAATGCAATCCTAAAAAGGGCATAATATTTTTAAATGGCGTATTTTTGTTTAACTATTTTGGTTTGCATGTGTCAATTAATTTCAATCCTAAACAAACAAAAAAAAACATGTATTGTATTTGATTATTTTTAATTATTGCCCTTTTAATGAAAAAATGCGACATATTCTTTTTTGTAAAATAAGTCCTGTTATGCAAATGTTACTAATTGAATAATCATTAAAACAAAAGGACACAATAATTTAAAAACACATGCAATTGTGTTTTTGTTTAGAGCTGGAATTAAAATATTTGAGCAAAAAAGTATAATTATATGTCCTGTTTGGTTTTGGGAGTATTGTTAAATAACTGCCAGTGTATCGTACGTTGTCATTTTATCAATTTAACTGAAAGGACAAACAAGTCAGTTTTCATAGTGTGCATATTAAAATATGTATTTAAAATAATTTAATGTGTGATCACAATGAACTCTCATGGACCATAAAACAGATCACTTTTTCACGTTTTGGATTTCTGGTCACTGACATCCACAGCAGGCTCCTTCCGGCACCCCACTACCCAGGCGGGGAGCCTACGTTGTGGGCTGGTGAGCCTTGGGGGGTGGCCGTGATGGACCAGTCTCACAGGAAAAGTCCAGGCTCTGCGGGGCTCGTGTTACCCAGCCGGGGGACAGACGGGGCAATGCCGTCCTCTACTGGGTCCTCCTGATGCCAGTCAGAACGTGGCCCCCAGCTACACGTCAGCAGAATGGAAAAGTGACAACAGGTTATCCACCTAAAGCAAATGTAAAAAAAAGCAGATTTTTTTTTTTTTTTTCCATATTTAGGTTTTATTGAATATTTCATGCAACAGGACATTAAGGGCTTAAAACCACAGAAATTCAGGGACTTATAGACATTTTTTTCATCATTTGACCTATTTTAGGGGCCCCTGTCAGTGAGTTCCAACGTGCCCCCTGGAATTGTCCTCACTTTCCCCCTTTTTGGGCGCCCCTGAACAAGAGAGAACTCCTTTGTTTATTTTTGTGTGTCGCCACCTCGTTTGCACGCAACATTTCCTGGATTTATTTATGTCACACACCTCCCAGGTGATTATTTGTGGGAAGTTGCGTCATTTTACAATGTTTGCTTTGCAAATGTTAGTAAGTGTGGGATTTTTTTTTCTTTCTTTTTTTTTTCATTCTTTTTTCAGTGCTTTTTAATCATTTTGTATGTTAAGACCACCCTGGGAAGAACAAAAAAACATTTCGCCTCCCAACTCTCAGCCACGACTATAAAGAGTATAATTTGTCTATTAAATTGTATAAAATACACCCCTACATAACATTGTATCCATATTAACACTAAGTACAAAACAAATAAATACCTATAGATCAACTTGCTACAAAGAATAACAAAAACATTTATATCTGTTTGCCTGAAATAAAAAATGTTTATCCTTATTTAAACTTGAAAACATGTTTTATCATTTGACACTGAAAAAATCAAATTTTAAAATAAACAATGAAAATAATGAATCAAAACTGATCAGCAACATTAACAATATGCAAAACTCTTTAACCTACAAAACAAAAGTACTAAAACAATTTGTTCTGATTTCAATCAAACAAACATTAATTATTTTAAATTATATATTTTTGGGGAATTAAACTAACCTATCGTGTTAGATGCCTACACACACCAATGAAACATGTTCTTCCTTTTGGAATACAGTGCTTACTAAATGCCTGTATAGTGCTGTCAAATTATTTTCTTTTTTAAAATCAAACTAATCACTTTAGATTTTGGATTCATCATGATTAATCACAGGTTCTTTCTCATCTGCATAATTTAAATCAACTTAAAAAAAAGAAAAAAACATTTGGACATCAATGGAACATTGTACAAATGTAAATTTTTTTGCTCAAAAAGTATTTTTTGCAGTTTTATAACCTTGTAGCTAACCACCTTTTTAGGTAACCATCCACAGTTGAGGTAAAAGAGCATCAATTGTGTGATTAATCTGTGTACATACATGATCCTTTTCTGTTAATAGCTCATTTTTATTTCATATTTAGCTCTTTTTTTTTTTTTTATAAAAGCTGAAATTTTACATGGACTGAAAGTTTTCGGACTTTGTCTCCAAACTTTTCTTTGTGTTAAGGTGATAGAAATCATTTGCTCACGTGTTTGTGTGGGCGGGTGCATAGCAAATTATATAGTGTGTGCGTGTGTGTGTGTGTGTGTGTGTGTGTGTGTGTGTGTGTGTGTGTGTGTGTGTGTGTGTGTGTGTGTGTGTGTGTGTGTGTGCGTGCGTGTGTGTATATCTGCCCTTCTTGCAACAGGGAAAAATAGCTTCCATATGAGGACCAGAATCATGGTGCCAATAAGGGAAACCATCGCATCTAATAGAGAGCCAAATACTACAGTCTGTGAGCATTGCTCCAAAGTCTGATTTTTTGGTTGATTTAATGTACGTCCAAAAGTATGGACAGTTGCAAAGGCAGAAATTTGTGATGAAACAGGACGGCAGCTAAAGTAGGACTTCCCCATTCATCCCTGAAAAAACCTGCCAGGTGAACAGCTGATTTTACGACTTCTGGTGCTGTTGTAAGACAACCGGCGTCCCATATGTGACCATAGGATGAACAAATACACTACGGTACTAAGACTATATTGACCATTAACAGTTAGCTTCTACAATAAAATTAGGACTTTTGTCATACTTTTGCCAAGTAAAATTCCAATAATTGTTATAATCTCGCCAACATTTTAAAGTTTATTTATAAAATTGTGACTCTTGCCGAGTAAAATTACGACTCTTTTCATAATATTGCCAACATTTTAAGCTTTCTTGTAAAATTGCGACTGTTATTGAGTAATATTCCAAATTTTATCATAATATTGCACAAATACTAAATTTTTCTTGTGAAATTGTGACCTTTTTATTGTGAAATTCCAACTCATTTTTCACAACAAGCTTTTTTGTATTTCCAGAGTATGTATATATTATTTATTTTGTAAATACAAATCTTTATATATCTAGAAAGGGTGGTCCTAAAGAGGCAGGCATATTTCGGGGGTCTGTGTGTGTGTGTGTGTGTGTGTGTTCTTGTATTTTGTATATTGTATTTCTACCCTTCTTGAGACATCAACAAGGAAAAGTAGCTTCCATATGAGGATCGGTGAAGAAGTAAGGACCGAAACCATTGCATCTTATAGAGAGCCAAATATTAGAGTCTGAATATTGCTCCAAAGTCAGAATTTTTGTTTTATTTAATGTGCATACAAAAGTAAACATTGACAGGTGCGGAGGCAGCAATATATGATAATTTTATTTTAATTTTCCTGAGGGAACTCTCCTGAAGGAATCAATAAAGTACTCTCTATCTATCTATCTATCTATCTATCTATCTATCTATCTATCTATCTATCTATCTATCTATCTATCTATCTATCTATCTATCTGTCTATCTATCTATCCATCTGTCTAAAACAGGACGGCAGCTATAGGACTTCCCTATTCATCCAAGAAAAAACCCGCCACGTAAACAGCTGATTTTACTGTACGACTTCTGGTACTGACATAAGACAACCCACGTCCCATATGAACAAATACACGACTGTACTAAGACTATAGTGGCCATTAACACTTAGCTTTCACAGCTGGGTTGCCCAAAGTGCGGCACAGGGGCCATATGTGGTCTGTGACTCGTTTGTGATCGGCCTTAAGCACATTACAAAAAACTAAACATAGAGATCTCATTTGCACCCTTTGAGGTGGAATATATCAAAATTAAAGTGTTCCCAAAGAGGAGAGATTTTTCAAATTGACTGTGTCAGTTTTAAAAGTGCTCCCCCTCTGGTCGATGTATGAAATGACAAGTGTGTGTAAAATTTTGTAGTGCTCCCCCCTCTGGCCAACATATGTAATAAAAAGTGTGTAAGAAATTGAAATGCGCCCCCTTTGGCCCAAATTAATAAAACTGTAATAACTTGAAGTAAATAATGAAGATTAAAAACTAATTTAACAACAAAAAAAATAAAAGAATACAAATATAACTAAAACCTTACCTTTTTTATATTTGCTCAGTATGTATATATTATTAATGTTGTAAATATAAATCTTTATATATCTAGAAAGTGTGGTCCTAAAGAGGTAGGCATTTTTCAGAGGTTTCAAAAAGGTAACAAATACAAGAACGTTGTGTGTGTGTGTGTGCGTGTGTGTGTGTGTGGCTTAGCTGTGGTTTCTCCTACTTTTTAACCCAACTAAACGCACACGCGCACTCTTTTTGAGCTTTAGTTAATAATGACTCTATTGTTTCAAATTTAACTTTGTATAACAAGTGTGTGGTGATATTATCACTGCATATTTCCATAATTTCCAGATTGAGTGTCCACCACTGTGGTATTTATTCCCACAAAATAGCCCATTAGCATCAGCTGAAATGCTTCAATGCCGCCATAATTTAAGCCGACCTCCATCATTAGCCATATCTCTTTCCCACAGAGAATAAAAAAGACTTGTCAAAGCCACATTTGGGGGTTTCAGCAAAGGTTAATTTTCAGACGGTGCCGCTCTTGTCTGGTGATGAGAGGGGTGGCGCTCGGGTTGTGATTTTTTGGCAGACGGGGTTAGAGTCCAGCCATACAAGTCTTAGTGGGACTATTGGGGCTGAGAGTGACAAGGTTAGGGTCTCAGGGTGTGGCAGGTGTGAGGTCACATGCTGTCTTTTGGGGAGGGGGGCTCTAGAAATGATACATGACCTCAACCCCTGGGTTGATTGGCATGAAGGGACGAGGGTCTTGTCCCTGGTCTCCATCGTCCTCCGGCCCAAAAGAGCCTGCAAGGTCAGGGTGTTGCTCTTATTTTGACAGCTTGTGATTCTGCGTATGAACGTGTGCGTTGTCAGGCCAACATCTTCACCCTCTCTCCTTCCAGCTCTTTGTGGTGGTCGTCTGGAACTTTGAGCTCTACATGATACCACTGGCTCTGCTGCTGCCCTTGGCCTGGAACTACATCCTCATCATGTCGGGCAAGGACACCAGGCAAGATGTGGTGAGTGATATCCTTCCGCCTCTCTTTTATTACGCCTCACACAACGCACGCGTGGTGACGGCGTTATTTCATGAGGGCATTTTGCTCTTTTCTCTTCTACAAAACATGAACTTGAACACAGTGGCGTGTTTATTTGTTTAGAATAGATCCCCATTAGAAGCCATTCATCTCCCTGGGATCAATCAGACAAACTGTAAAAAAATAACCAGTATATGATATGTCAATAAATAAATACATTCTGTAACCAAAATGTACTGTAAGATTACAACAAATGGCTTTAAATATACCCTTATATAACACAGTAAAACATCAAAATCCTTTGTAATATCACAACAGATTACTGTAACTAGACAACACTTTAGGACAAAGCACTAATTAAGAATACAATTACAACTGTGAAGTTACACCATTTAGTCTTGAAGGCCTACTGAAATGAGATTTTCTTATTTAAACGGGGATAGCAGGTCCATTCTGTGTCATACTTGATCATTTCGCGATATTGCCATATTTTTGCGGAAAGGATTTAGTAGAGAAAATCGACAATAAAGTTCGCCACTTTTGGTACTTCCTGAAAAAGCCTCGCCTTTACCGGAAGTCGCAGACGATGACGTCGCAAGTGTGGGGGCTCCTCACATCTTCACATTGATTTTAATGGGAGCCTCCAACAAAAACAGTTATTCGGACCGAGAAAACGACAATTTCCCCATTAATTTGAGCGAGGATGAAAGACTCGTGTTTAAGGATATTGATAGCGACGGACTACAAAAAAAAAAAAAGAGTTTAAAAAAAACGAGTTTAAAAAAAACGAGTTTAAAAAAAACGCGATAGCATTGGGACGTATTCCGATGTTTTTAAACACATTTACTAGGATAATTCTGGGAAATCCCTTATCTTTCTATTGTGTTGCTAGTGTTTTAGTGAGTTTAATATTACCTGATAGTCTGAGGGGTTTGTCCACGGGTGTCTTGACGCCATGTCTCACGGGAGTCGACGGCAGCTGTACGGACGACACAAGCTCAGCTGATATCCGGTAAGTGGCGACTTTTTAACCACAATTTTCTCACAGAAACCTGCTGGTTGACATTCGGTTGGGATCCATGTCTGCTTGACCACGCTCTGATCCATAGTAAATTTTCACCTTCGGGAATTTTAAACAAGGAATCACCGTGTGTTTGTGTGGCTAAAGGCTAAAGCTTCCCAACTCCATCTTTCTACTGTGACTTCTCCAATATTAATTGAACGAATTGCAAAAGATTCAGCAACATCCATCCATCTTCTTCCGCTTATCCGAGGTCGGGTCGCGGGGGCAACAGCCTGAGCAGGGAAACCCAGACTTCCCTCTCCCCAGCCACTTCGTCTAGCTCTTCCCGGGGGATCCCGAGGCGTTCCCAGGCCAGCCGGGAGACATAGTCTTCCCAACGTGTCCTGGGTCTTCCCTGTGGCCTCCTACCAGTTGGACGTGCCCTAAACACCTCCCTAGGGAGGCGTTCGGGTGGCATCCTGACCAGATGCCCGAACCACCTAATCTGGCTCCTCTCGATGTGGAGGAGCAGCGGCTTTACTTTGAGTTCCTCCCGGATGGCAGAGCTTCTCACCCTATCTCTGAGGGAGAGCCCCGCCACACGGCGGAGGAAACTCATTTCGGCCGCTTGTACCCGTGATCTTATCCTTTCGGTCATGACCCAAAGCTCATGACCATAGGTGAGGATGGGAACGTAGATCGACCGGTAAATTGAGAGCTTTGCCTTCCGGCTCAGCTCCTTCTTCACCACAACGGATCGGTACAACGTCCGCATTACTGAAGACGCCGCACCGATCCGCCTGTCGATCTCACGATCCACTCTTCCCTCACCCGTGAACAAGACTCCTAGGTACTTGAACTCCTCCACTTGGGGCAGGGTCTCCTCCCCAACCCGGAGATGGCACTCCACCCTTTTCCGGGCGAGAACCATGGACTCGGACTTGGAGGTGCTGATTCTCATTCCGGTCGCTTCACACTCGGCTGCAAACTGATCCAGTGAGAGCTGAAGATCCCGGTCAGATGAAGCCATCAGCACCAAATCATCTGCAAAAAGCAGAGACCTAATCCTGCGGTCACCAAACCGGAACCCCTCAACGCCTTGACTGCGCCTAGAAATTCTGTCCAAATTCAGCAACACAGATCTCCAAAATACTGTGTAATTATGCCGTTAAAGCAGACAACTTTTACCTGTGTGTGCGCGTAGCGCTCATACTTCCTAAAAACGCCTGACGTCCTGCGTACACGTCATCATTACACAACGTTTCCAAGACGAAACTTCCGGGAAATTAAAAATTGTAATTTAGTAAACTAAAAAAGCCGTATTGGCATGTGTTGCAATGTTAATATTTCATCATTGACGTATAAACTATCCGACTGCGTGGTGGGTAGTAGTGGGTTTCAGTAGGCCTTTAACTTCAGTCAAATGAACTGTAAAATTACAGCGCTGCAGATAGAGTAAATTGCTTGAAATATATTTCACAGCTAATTACTGTAAATGTCTGAAAGTAATGTTATTCATAGCCTGCAATATGCTGTGAAATTACAATGACCTTTTTTAGTAATAATACTGTATTTTGTGTATATGTATGTATATAGTATGAGTATACATGTACAGTATGTGTACAAAGGTTTCTAAACATTTTTGAGTATACATGTGTATACGTGTATATATATATGTGTAAATATATGTATGTATACATGTGTGTGTATTTATTTACATATGTATGTATATATGTATGTATGTATGTATACATGTGTATTAATGGATGTTTATGTACATGTATGTATGTGTTTATACATGTGTGTGTATGTGTTTATATACCTGTGTGTATGTATGTGTATATATACATTTGTGTGTGTGTGTGCATATGTATATATACATGTGTATGCATGGATGTTTGTATACGTGTGTTTGTATGTGTTTATATACATCTGTGTATATACATATATATACATGTGTATGCATGGATGTTTGTATACGTGTGTGTGTATTTGTTTATATATGTCTGTGTATACACATATATATACAGTACGTGTGTATGTAGGTGTACACGACGAGTTGAGTTTATACCAAAAGGTTCTATTTTGGTTTCATCTGACCACATGAAATACTCCAAATCCTCTGCTGTATCATCCATGTATCCATTTTGGTATAAACTCAACTTGTCGTGTTTGGAGGAAGAAGAATACTGAGTTGCATCCCAAGAACACCAAACCTACTGTGAAGCATGGGGGTGGAAACATCATGCTTTGGGGCTGTTTTTCTGCTCAGGGGACAGGACGATTGATCCGTGTTAAAGGGGAACATTATCACCAGACGTATGTAAGCTTCAATATATACCTTGATGTTGCAGAAAAAAGACCATATATTTTTTTAACCGATTTCCGAACTCTAAATGGGTGAATTTTGGCGAATTAAACGCGTTTCTATTTATCGCTCTAGGAGCAATGACGTCAGAATGTGACGTCACCTAGTTAATAAAGCCGCCATTTTCTCAAACACATTACAAACACCGCGTCTCAGCTCTGTTATTTTTTGTTTTTTCGACTATTTTCTGGAACCTTAGAGACATCATGCCTCGTCGGTTTGTTGTCGGAGGGTGTAACAACACTAACGTAGGGATTCAAGTTGCGCCACTGGCTCAAAGATGTGAAAGTTGCAATAAATTGGACTAAATTTGTTCAAAATACGAGGGTGTGGGGAAAGCCGACGAAATAGTCAGTCGTTTGTTACGAAAGCTATGCTAATACAGAGATGGCAAGATTGTGTGGATATCCTGCGACACTCAAAGCAGATGCATTTCCAACGGTAAAGTCAAAGAAATTTGCCGCCAGACCCCCATTGAATGTGCCGGAGTGTCTGCACATTTTACCGGCGGTACTAAGGCAGACATGCCACAGAGATGTATGGATATCCTGCAGATACATTTCCAACGATAAAGTCAACTAAATCAAAAGGTGAGTTTTGTTGATGTTGTTGACTTATGTGCTAATCAGACATATTTGGTCGCAGCATGACTGCCAGCTAATCGATGCTGACATGCAATTTAGTCTAGCTGTATGTACATTTGAAACATCCAGCGTTTCCCTCCACCCACATTTAATGCCAAACAAACACTTACCAATCGATGGATTTAAGTTGATCCACTGTCACAAAATGCGAAACTTCCGATCGTTGGTCTGCACATTTTACCGGCGATGCTAAGGCAAACATGGCAGAATGGCGTCAATAGCTATTCGCTCAATAGCTTCAGTTTCTTCTTCAATTTCGTTTTCGCTATCTGCCTCCATACTCCAACCATCCATTTCAATACATGCATAATCTGTTGAATCGCTTAAGCCGCTGAAATCCGAGTCTGAATCCGAGCTAATGTTGCTATATCTTGCTGAGCTATCCGTATTGGCATCACTGGATGACGTCACAGGAAAATGGACGATGGCTTCACAGAGAGCGAAAATCAGGCACTTTAAAGCTTTTTTTTAGGGATATTCCGGGATGGGTAAAATTAAAAAAAAAAATTTCAAAAAATAAAATAAGCCACTGGGAACTGATTTTTATTGGTTTTAACCCTTCTGAAATTGTGATAATGTTCCCCTTTAAGGAAAGAATGAATGGGGCCATGTATCGTGAGATTTTGAGCCAAAACCTCCTTCCATCAGTGAGAGCTTTGACTGGTTGACCAAATACTTTTTTTCCACCATTGTTTACAAATAAATTATTTAAAATTCCTATAATGTGAATTCCTGGATTTGTTTTTCATATTCTGTCTCTCACAGTTGAAGTGTACCTATGATGAAAATTACAGACCTCTGTCATCATTTTAAGTGGAAAAACTTGAACAATCGGTTGCTGACTAAATACTTGTTTGCCCCACTGTATATACTGTATATATATATATATATATATATATATATATATATATATATATATATATATATATATATATATATATATATATATATTTATGTGTACATGTGTATGCACGTAGGTATGTGCACACATACGTGTATGTATGTGCATACATACATAAAGTTTAAGTTAAAGTACCAATGATTGTCACACACACACTAGGTGTGGCGAAATTTTTCTCTGCATTTGACCCATCACCCTTGATCACCCCCTGGGAGGTGAGGGGAGCAGTGAGCAGCAGTGGTGCCGCGCCTGGGAATCATTTATGGTGATTTAACCCCCAATTTGAACCCTAATGCTGAGTGCCAAGCATAGTGGTAATGGGTTCCATTTTTATAGTCTTTGGTATGACTCAGACGGGATTTGAACTCTCACGATCTGCAGATCTCAGGGCGGACACTCCACCCACTAGGCCACTGAGTCATAAATGTGTATGTATTAGGGTTGTACGGTATACCAGTATTGGTATAGTGCAGCGATACTAAGGAATTATATTCGGTAACTCAAAAGTCGACAATGTATACTCTCATTTAAAGCTTACTTTTGGATCAAAAGTGCATCCGTAAAATATATGCAAATTCACAATTTACAGAAAGTGATGCACATTATATTTTAGCAGATGAAGAAAAATCTGTCATATTTTTCATATTGCCAATTTTGAGGCAAAGAACATGAAGAAATAATAGGCAGTCACCTTGAGCTATGTTACACCACTTTACCTGCTGGTAAGATTTATTTAATTCATTTCTTTTTTTTTTATCTCCTATACCAATTAAATAATGTCAAGGTAATGTCATAGGAAACAGACGTGTTTTAATCATGGCCAGGCACATTTTGGAGAGAGCAGCGAGAGCATGGACTCCACGGTGAGAGTGTGAAGAATGAAGTCATTCATTTAATACCAAACTTCTCTCAGTCCGAATTGGAAATAGCAAAAAGACCAGTGGGCTTTATTTATCACTTTTTAATTACTGTCATATGATGTTTTGATTAGATTCAAACCTCATTTTACACTTTCTAATTGTTATGAAAACACTCATGTTGTAGGGTGTTATTGCATCATGAGTATCTTTATACGTATATGCAAAACATTAAATATGCAAAAATCTTACCATTTTTTACTTGAAAAAAGTCATTACTGACTTAAGCTTTTATTTGGTTTGCTGTCATTGCTTTTACATTCTATTTACAACATCACATTGTATTTTATTTGTAATATATTCATACTATACATAACCTATTTATATCATATTCTAGTTACATTATTATGTACATACTATTTCTGGTACCCTGTGGGCTAAATCTAGGAGGTCTTGTACTCAATTTTTCATGTGTGATTTTATGAAAATACATTTCATTCAATCCTTAAATTGAAGATCAGTGCAAAGGTCACATTTCCATGTGCAAAAGGTTACAAAACCGAAGCATGTGTTCTCTCCCTATTATCAAGCATTGATGTAATTATAACAATCACCAGAACTTAAATTAACTCAGCACTTATATTGGAACTAATGGTCCTATTTTTATATTTATTCACCAAAAAGGTGAAGAATTAAAATGATCAGTTTTTTTCCATTAGTGTGCATATAGTTGTTCACAAAGCACCCTACTTGCAACATGCATTGATTTTAAAAAGTACCTAGACTTACCTAAAGGTGGCGACGTTGCTTGACAAAAAAAACAAACCCTCACATTCCTCAAAGCAAAGCCTGCTACTTTTATTCATGCAGGGATAATGATGCTCCTCTTCCGTGCCTTTCCTAATTAAAAGGAGACAACCGAGGTTATATATTCTTGTACATCGCCACTTTACTTGACGTAACTCCCACTTGATGCACAATGGCTTTCCTCTCCTCTTCCAAAGGGGACTATTGCGCCTCAAGGGCCACAGGAAGTGAAAGATGTTACTGTTTTATGGCCCTTAGCAACGCCATTTTTTTTAGCTTCAGTTTGTTTTCATTGAACTATTATGCTGTCCAATTTTCTTTGTTTCATTGATGGCATCTATACTAGACACCAGCGAGAGCTATATGCATGTTGTTGTGTGCTTTGCATCGTAACTTAGGATACTGTAAATAAGCACGTGGCATTACCTTTACGCCCATGTGTCCCGTGAGCACTGTCTCTGTTTGTTCTACTCAGTGAGTCTTTCACGAGGTTAAATCATGCTTCTTTACACTTGGCAGAGCAGAGAAACAAATAGAAATAAAGGGAAAACACTTTGTAATTACTTAAAGGGAAATGCAATGTTTTTATTTTGCCTATCACTCACAGTCCTTTTTGTAAGACAAGAACACATTATTATTTTTTTAATGCATCCTAACTCGTAAATAAATGCTAGCAAAAGTCAGCTAACAATGGAGCTTTATTCCACCTATAAAACGCTCTAAAAATATCCAAAAACCTCCATCAATGTTTTATATACATGCTGGAAGTATACATGTAATGAAGTAACATTCATAATAACATGTAATATTTACATGCTGTAAGTATATTTGTAATGTAGAAACATTCATAAAAACATGTAATATTTACATGATGTAAGTATATATGTAATGTAGTAACATTCATAATAACCTGTAATATTTACATGATATAAGTATATATGTAATGTAGTAACATTCATAATAACATGTAATATTTACCTGAGGTAAGTATATATGTAATGTAGTAACATTCACAATAGCATGTAACATATACATGATGTAAATATACATATATATATATGTATATATATATATATATATATATATATATATATATATATATATATATATATATATATATATATATATATATGTGTATATGCATATATGTATATGTATATTTACATCATACATGTTATTGTGAATGTTACTACATACAATATATATATACATATATATGTATATGTAATGTAGTATCATTCATAATAAACATGTAAAATTTACATGATGTAAGTATATACTGTATGTAATGTAGTAACATTCATAATAACATGTATTATTTACAAGGGGCGGTATAGCTCGGTTGGTTAAGTGGCTGTGCCAGCAACTTGAGGGTTCCAGGTTCGATCCCCGCTTCCACCATCCTAGTCACTTACGTTGTGTCCTTGGGCAAGACACTTTACCCACCTGCTCCCAGTGCCACCCACACTGGTTTAAATGTAACTTAGATATTGGGTTTCACTATGTAAAGTGCTTTGAGTCACTAGAGAAAAAGCGCTATATAAATAAAATTCACTTCACTTCACTTCACATGGTGTAAGTAATGTAGTATTATTCATAATAACATGTAATATATACATGATGTAAGTATATATGTAATCCAGTAACATTCATAATGAAATGTAACATTTACCTATTTTGCATCAATTCCACAGACATATCACATTGTTTACACTACTGATCATGGCAGACTTTATGTCATTGTGTTTTGGTATTGCTAAGTGCTATACAAGATACACAAACTAAAAACATAATGAAAAATCCCTTACTGTACAATGTCTGCTACCCTGGAATGACGACTGATGGAATGTTTACATCTTCCTGTTTAAATGAAGAACTAATCATAATCCTCACGCAAGCTGGTCCCGCAAACTAGCATATTTGTGTGTCTCTCTCGCCATCTCAGATATCAATGTTGACCAACTTCTTAGTTTATGGCCACAACCTTATACTATCCAGGTAAGAAGCATGAATAAAATGTAGAATTAAATTTCACCAACTCAGAGGCGATGCAGCAGCAGCTCTATATGTTGTGTTAGCTCGTTACGTCTCTGTGATCACAACTTGGCGTTAGCGCTTGTAATAACAATATCCTTAATAATTGGTTAATATTTAGGTTAGGAAATGTGCTGTTTTTTCCGGACTATAAGCCGCACCCACAACATTTTAGAAGAAAAATGTATTTTGTCCATTTATTAGCTGCACCGATGAATACGTTATTTTAGGACATAATTGTTCTTGAATTGCAATAAGAAACATATGTTTAATGTACCGTAACATTTTTTTATAAATAAAGTCAATAATGCAATTTTTGTGGTCCCCTTTACTAAGAAAAGTATCAAAAAGTATCAAAATACCTTTTGGTGCTGGTAACGATACCAAAATGCCAACCCTAATATACACATATGTGTATGTATATATACATACATATATGTGTATTTATATACACATATATGTATGTACATACACATACATGTATGTGTATATACATACATATGTGTGTATGTATGCATGTGTGTAAATACATGTATGTGCATATATATACATATGAGTGTACTGTATATATATGTGTTGAATACATATGTGTGTGTGTGTGTGTATACATACGTGTGTGACTATAAATCACAGATATATAGAAGATTAGAAATGTTTGTTTACAGGGTTCAAAGCTTGGGAAAAAAGTAGCGGTTCAATCAATTAATGTTTATTTATATGGCCCTAAATCACCAGTGTCTCAAAGGGCTGCACAAACCACAACGACATCCTCAGTAGAGCATAGTCAGAAATATACGGTAAATGGAGTATTGTTGTTGTTTTTGTTTTTGGTGTTTATGGTCGGAATAGTGTATTTCTATTACCTGCATTGTTAGTCACCTCATACTTGCCGTATTTTACGAGTTTGAATGTATAAAAAAAATAAACACGTGTTTTTTGTCTTCTATAGGCACTGGGAATGGTCAAGGTAGATTTATTTATATAGCACATTTTTAAAACGACTTCCCCAAGGTGCTGTACAGATTAAAACAGAAAGGTATAGCTTGGTTGGTAGAGCAACTTGAGAGTCCCATGTTCGATCCCCGCATCCTCCATCTTAGTCTCTACCGTGTCCTTGGGTAAGACACTTTACCCACCTGCTCCCAGTGCCACCCACACTGGTTTAAATGTAACTTAGATATTGGGTTTCACTACGTAAAAGCGCTTTGAGTCACTAGACAAAAGCGCTATATAAATATAATTCACAAAAACAAAATAAAAAAAAGTATTATGAATATTAATCAAAATCACACTAAATACATAACATAATACATATAAAACACAGTTAAATATGAAAAAAAAGTCCATACATAAATCCAGCTCAGCTTGTGTTTAAGGCCAGTGCAAATAAGTAAGTGAAAGATAAGCAACATGCCCCCAAAAGAGCAGCTTCCCTTTAAAGCTGAACACCAAATGATAGTCTGAGGGCAGGAAGGCTCAGCCGTTTGGGGTCTGCAAAAGTCTGCAGTTGAGGGTAACCTGTGTTCGACTCACAGGGAGAAAACACAAGCGTGTACGCTGGAGTGCAGACTTCCTAATCAGCTGAAGGACCTTGATGCATGCGAGGGTTCAATGTGAGGACCTTTCCCCCAACATAGTCCTTCCACTCGCAGATAAACAAACACCGTGTTCCTCGCATGCTGTAATTCACTACCTGTTGTGTGCTTACACGCTGCTTTGCAAACTGACCTGGGATCACCGCTCCTTACCACTCGCCCTAACCTTGACCAGTACCTGCTCAGCAGTTGCAGCCCCCTCAAAACAGCGATTAAAGGAGCTGACGCACCAACAAGGTCACCGACCCCCTCTCTTATCGTGTCGCACTCTCCACCTGTGAACCCTGACCTCCCCGACCTGCGTGTCTTGCTTTAACGTGCCCGCGGAAACAAACAAGGAACTCAAAGGCGAGGTGGAGCTTTCACAGCGTTGTGTGCTCTGTGCTGAATATATGATGATCAAAATATTTTCATATTTGTGTTTCCATTTCATTAATGACATTACTTTTCAAAACTGGACTGGTTCATATTCCATTCCAAACACGTTGTACCAGAAGCTGCCAATAGGCTGCAAAGAGCAAACTCATGATTATTTGCTTCGAACTCTGCAAAAATGGTTAGAGGAAGGCCCAATAAGGGATAGGTACTGTTCACATTTGAACCCATACGGTACCCAGGTACCGTATGGGTTCAAATGTGAACCCATACAAAAGTCCTTGTCTGTACTTTTGTGTGTGTTTATAAATGTTGTTTTTATGGTAAAATCTCAATTTTGTTGGATCTTGTTTTGTTATCACATTTCTGAGTCCAAAACGTTACATGGCAGTAGTGTATATTTTTATTTTCCAACTGTCGCGCCCTACAAAATGTTAACACTGCAAGTACAAACCCTGTTTCCCTATGAGTTGGGAAATTTTGTTAGATGTAAATTTAAGCGGAATACAATGATTTGCAAATCATTTTCAACCCATATTCAATTGAATGCACTATTCAGACAAGATATTTGGTGTTCAAACTCATAAACTTGATTTTTTGTTTTTTTTGCAAATAATAATTAACTTAGAATTTCATGTCTGTAACACCTTTTTTTTTAACAACACTCAATAAATGTTTGGGAACTGAGGAAACTAATTGTTGAAGCTTTGAAAGTGAAATTATTTCCCATTCGTGTTTCATAAAGAGCTTCAGTTATTCAACAGTCCGGGTCTCTGCTGTCATATTTTACGCCTCATTATGCGCCACACATTTTTGATGGGAGACAGGTCTGGACTACAGGCGGGCCAGGAAAGTACCTGCACTCTTTTTTTACGAAGCCACTCTGTTGTATCACGTGCTGAATGTGGCTTGGCATTGTCTTGCTGAAATAAGCAGGGCCGTCCATGAAGAAGAAGGCGCTTAGGTGGTTCCAAAACCTGTATATACCTTTCAGCATTAATGGTGCCTTCACAGATGTGTAAGTTACCCATGCCTTGGGCACTGATGCACCCCCATACCATTACAGATGCTGGCTTTTGAACTTTGCGTCAATAACAGTCTGGATGGTTCGCTTCCTCTTTGGTCCGGATGACACAATGTCGAATATTTCCAAAAACAATTTGAAATGTGGACTCGTCAGACCACAGAACACTTTTCCACTTTGCATCAGTCCATCTTAGATGATCTCGAGCCCAGGGAGGCCGGCGGCTTTTATAGATCTTTAACTTGCACTTACAGATGTAGCGACAAACTGTATTGAGTGACAGTGGTTTTCTGAAGTGTTCCTGAGCCCATGTGGTGATATCCTTTAGAGATTGATGTCGGTTTTTGATGAAGTGCCGTCTGAGGGATCGAAGGTCATGGTCATTCAGTGTTGATTTTGGGCCATGCCGCTTACGTGGAGTGATTTCTCCAGATTCTCTGAAACTTTTGATGATATTATGGACCGTAAATGTTGAAATTCCTCAATTTCTTTCAATTGCACTTTGAGAAACGTTCTTAAACTTTTTGACTATTTGCTCACGCAGTTGTGGACAAAAGGGTGTACCTCGCCCCATCCTTTCTTGTGAAAGACTGAGCATTTTTTGGGAAGCTTTTTTTTATACCCAATCATGGCACCCACCTGTTCCCAATTAGCCTGCACACCTATGGGATGTTCAAAATAAGTGTTTGATGAGCATTCCTCAACTTTATCAGTATTTATTGCCACCTTTCCCAACTTCTTTGTCACGTGTTGCTGGCATGAAATTCTAAATTTAATGATTATTTGCAAAAAAACAAAAACGTTTATCAGTTTGAACATCAAATATATTGTCTTTGTAGCATATTCAATTGAATATGGGTTGAAAATGATTTGCAAATCATCGTATTCCATTTATATTTACATATAACACAATTTTCCAACTCATATGGAAACAGGGTTTGTATTGTACTTACTACACACCAGCTGTTTGATTTTAACGTGCATCTTAGTGAAGGTGTTGAAATTGTCATGTAAAATCGCCAATGCTAAACAGTACCATTTCAATAGCAAAGCCAATGTATGTTAGCATCGCGCTAACACATTTTTTGGAAAAGTAAAGCCTTACTTTAGTTACGTTGGGAGCATTTTTGCAGTCAATTTCTTTGTTGGCATTGAACATTGCAACATTACCTAGTGCAGGGGTGTCAAACTCATTTTAGATCGGGGGCCACATGGAGAAAATTCTACTCCCAAGTGGGCCGGACTGGTAAAATCACGGCCTATTAACTTAAAAATAAAGACGTCATTAGATTGCTTTCTTTGTTTAAAATTAGAACAAGCATATTTTGAAAATATACAACAACAATGTACATGTTGTTGGGTTGTTTTTTTACACTTAAATGTTGCGGTTAATAGTATTATATCTTTATTTGTCGTTAGTTGTATTTTCTGAATAAATTATCTACTAATGTTTATCAGTCAACTCATTGGTGTTCATTTCCAATCTATCACGATACGAAAATATGTATCAAAATCTATTTACAGAATGTTATTTATGTAGTTTGATTATTCTCCTCGACTGATGTACTAACATCATGTGGTTTATTTTGTACATATATAGCATCATCTACAAAGATACAAATAATTGCTATTGCGACAACTAGTGGACACATTTAGAACAGCAGTTTCTTTCATTCAAAAGTTTCGCCTCATTTTTACACTTAGCAAAGTCACCCGGCTGGCCAGATGAAACCTGTTCCCGGACCTGATCTTGAGTTTGATTTATTAATTTCCCCTCGGGGATTAATAAAGTACTTTTGAAGCTGATTCTGATAATTAATCAAGTACCCACCCAGGCCTACAAGGACACTTCATTAGGCACACCTGCACAATATAGTGATTTTCAAAATTTTAAGAATACACTTGAACAATTTTCAATTGATGGTGTCAGAGAGAACCTAGTTCTGGGATGTCAAACTTGTTTTAATTCAGGGGCCACATGGATAAAAATCTACTCCCAAGTGGGCCGGACTGGTAAAATCACGCCACGTTAACTTAAAAATTAAGAGAACTGCAGATTGTTTTCTTTGTTTAAAAATAGAACAAGTGATAATGTTCATCAGTCAACTCATTGGTGTTAATTTTAATTTTCAATCTATCAAGATAAAAAAAAAAATATCAAAATCAAATTACAGGATGTTATTTATGTAGTTTGCTCATTTACCTCGACTGGTGCACTACCATCATGTGTTTTTTTGTGTTTTTTTTTTATATATGTGCCATCATCTACAAAGATACAGAGTATTGCTATCGCGACATGTAGTTTACACATTTAGAACAGCAGTTTCTTTCATTCAAGAATTTCGGCTCATTTTTATACTTCGCAAACTCATCACGCGGGCCGGATAAAACCTCTTCGTACATTTGACACCCCTGACCTAGACGGACTTTGGCTGAGTCCGCTCTCAGTGCTGCTGGAGTGGCGAAGCGCCAAAACAACCGGGCATGACGTCTTGCGCAACCGTGGCCGTAACTACCATTGAGGACACCGAGGTCATGTTATCCGACAAAAAAAGATGAAAAATGTACTTTGTGGTGGACATTGTGCGTACTGTACTGTACAGCACTATGTGATCATCCTCTCACAATATACAATCTTTAGTCATGCACTGCTGGCTGCAACTCCAGCAACGTAACACAACGACGTCCACTTTTATTATAGAAATCAACCGACCCGAAATGAGTTGTCATCAAACTATCCAGCCATCCATTTCCTACAGCTTTTTCCCTTTTGGGGTCACGGGGGGCGCTGGCGCCTATCTCAGCTACAATCGGGCGGAAGGCGGCGTACAACCTGGACAAGTCGCTACCTCATCGCAATTGTCATCAAACTATTAACATTAAATTAGACTGATATAACTAATTTTGTTTTCATCTGAATGAAATTGACGTTGTCGGGGAAAGACCGTTGTCATGTCAGCCAGGTTGTGTTCGCAGAGATCCACTCTGCTGTGCGTAGGTCTTTGTGATCTGTGGTGCGGGGCCCCAAAACTTCAGCATATTAATTCAAAAAGTGGACTGTTACAAAATCATGCTGATTGTCCAAGATGGTAGATAATACAACACAGGGGAATTCTACCTCAATAAAAGCTTTTGTTAATCTGGAAATTCATTTTGATGCTGGGATACCCAGGATTTCAGTCTTTCAAACCTCCTCTTGACACCAACTTTTGACCTCAGTATTTGTCAAATCCTAGTTACGGCCCTGTAACATGGAAACTTTGGATTTTACCGGTGGGATTTGGGCGGTACCAAAAAAAAAGTCCCGGATTTAGTACCCATCCCTCTGCCCAATTATGTTCCAGTATGACTGTTTTACTGTACTACTGTAATACTGTAAAATTGTACATGGTAATTGGGATTTGTTATATATTGTATATATTACATAAAAATATAAATAATTCATCAGTATATATTATACAGTATATTGTATATATATGATATGTAGATATTACATACCTGTACTGTATATGTTATACTTTATATTGTTCGTACGGTACATTTTTTAGTTTACATTACACCGGTATTATCCTTTCCATCCTTTGTAACCGCTGAATGTTCGCCCTGAGATCGGTAGGTTGGGAGTTCAAACCCCAGCCAAGTCATACCAAAGACTATAAAAAATGGGACCCATTACCTCCCTGCTTGGCACTCAGCATCAAGGGTTGGAATTGGGGTTTAAATCACCATAAATGATTGCCGGGCGCGGCACCGCTGACCACTGCTCCCCTCACTTCCCAGGGGGTGATCAAGGGGATGGGTCAAATGCAGAGCACAAATTTCACCACACCTAGTGTGTGTGTGACAATAATTTGTACTTTAACTTTAATTTAACAGCTACTGTGTGGAACAATTTCCCTTATCTAATCTAATCTAATCTAATCTAATCTAATATAATATAATTTTAGCTTCAGTTGCAATTTGAGGGTGTTTTGCTGAGAAGCACACATCTGTAGAATTTGACAAAAGTTGATTGAAAAACATGGCTGCCATCAAGCAAAACTGGAGCAGAGGCTTTAAAAAAATCTGTCCTTTTTTAGGCAAATTTAACCAATCTCCGAAAATTATGCACAGCCTTGTTTTGTCAAATGCCCAGCATTTCTTTGCACAGTTTGGCCAATCAGCATCATTTTGCCAATCAAATTCCTCTCTGAGCGGCGCTCAAACGTGCACATCCACTGTCTCATCAAATGTATATGTGTCTTGTGTAGACCCACAATATAACAAGTCTTATTGCTCACACAGCACAATTGATGCGCTCCAGCGTAGCTCAGACCTACTTCCTGTTCCTGTCTGCAAAGCTAAGCCTTCTGGGAAATATAAACATTGAGCAACAAACTGTCTGTCCCCACATTCCTAGATTACATGTATTTGTATATTTATTTAAATTTTTTTTAACCAAGTTAAGGCATTTAAGAACATAGTCTCATTTGCAAAGCTCTCCCGTCCAAAGGCAAAACCCAGTAACTCAATTTTGGTCAAAAATGAGCTGATAATAATTTTGGAGTTCCTAGGTGATATGCTTTACATTAGTGTATGCGAGATATTGTAATTTGTTCCGTAAGTAAGCTGTTACGCGCATGGCAGGACCTAGCAACTACCACATAACCGCGTAGATACAACAGAAAAACCTAGTATCTCAAGGGACCAATCGGAGCTTCTTTGTCAGTCGCCTTATTGTCTTTAAAGAGACATTTGCACGAATGGGGGCCGACGGTCAACCTGATTATGTGATATTATGGCACGAGGGGATATTTGGAAGATTGGCCCAGGACGTTGCAAGCACCTTCATTAAATGTATTGTTCTTAATTTTTCCCCTTGCATACTCTTTTGGGCAGATAACTGTGGAGGTCAAAATAAAAACTGGACGCTGTACATGGCTCTTGCCCAATGTGCAAACGCAGAATGGGGCCCATCCGAGATTGTAATAAAATATCTGGAGAAAGGGCACACGTTCATGAGGGGAGATTCAATCCATGGCTCAATCGGCAAGAAAATGAAAGCTCAAGAAAACATCTATACGTTTGATGACTTTGTAGATCTTTGTAAGACAGCGTCAAGATGGATTGGTTTTTCTTTTTTTTATCTCAAAATCAGCTAGAAGTGAGTTACTAGGTTTTGCCTTTGGACAGGAGAGCTGGCCTAGCAAAGAGGCAATGATCTAGAAGTTGAAGTGTGATGATAATACCGTATCTCATTGTCTCTCATTTACCAACACATATTACTCCTATACATCACTCTCAACAGTTCAAAATGCGCTTAACGTACAGGAATAAATGTGTTGGAACATCAATCATTCAAACTTTATTTATATTGCTCATGCAAACGTGCTTTACACTTGTAACAAAGAAGAAGAAGAAGAAAACAAGCAAGCATGCACACACAGCACTATTAACTTTAACCAAACACGGCACTGAGGTTTGAGGAAAAACATCACCTTTGAGGCTTCCACACTGGTCATATAAAAAAATATATAACATGTATTTAAAAACATATGTAAAAAGTATCTATAAATAAATAAATGATACATTAATAAAACTAAATGTTTAAAATTGACACACACTTTTCCGGCAGCAAACAACATGTCTGCAGCTTGCAGATGACATAGCAATTTCTATAATTAATTATTACATATAATTACTTAAAACCGTACAGTGATTTTCCAATGAGCTGTGAGTTTATGCTAGTGTCGCATTTAGGTCGGCGTGGTATAAGAGTAGTAAAACATCAATACAGTATTTGTTGTCCAAATGTTGTTGTGCTTTTTGAGCAAAATTCTACAGCCACTGATGAATCAAGTTAATCTAAAACTTTGAGGATGTGTGTAATAATGGTACAAGGAGCGGCCGAAATACAATCATATGAGAAGTGAACTGATTTCTTTCACATCACTGTAAATGGCAAATTTACTGTGGTTAAATTTATTATTTCATACATCACATTTACTGTAGTTACATGTATTAGTTCAGATATCACATTTACTGTTGTTAACTGTATTAGTTTATACATCACATTTAATGTCGTTACATGTATTAGTTCATAGATCACATTTACTCCCGGTAAATGTATTAGTTCATACATCACATTTACTGTAATTACATGTATTAGTTCATACATCACATGCACTGTAGTTACATGTATTAGTTCATACATCACATTTACTGTAGTAACATGTATTAGTTCATACATCACATTTAATGCCGTTACATGTATTAGTTCATAGATCACATTTACTCCCGGTAAATGTATTAGTTCATACATCACATGCACTGTAGTTACATGTATTAGTTCATACATCACATTTACTGTAATAACATGTATTAGTTCATACATCACAGTTACTGTAGTTAAATGTATTAGTTCATATATCGCATTTACTGCCTGTATATGTATTAGTTCATACATCACATTTGCTGTAGTTAAATGTATTACTTCATATATCACATGTACTGTAATTACATGTATTAGTTCATACATCACATTTACTTTAGTTAAATGTATAAGTTCATACATCACATTTATTGAAGTTACATGTATTAGTTCATTGATCAAATTTACTGTAGTTACATGTATAAGTTCATACATCACATTTACTATTGTTAAATGTTAAGGTAAAGTTAAAGTACCAATGATTGTCACACACACTAGGTGTGGCGAACTTATTCTCTGCATTTAACCTGTCACCCTTGATCACCCCTTGGGATGGGAGGGGAGTAGTGAGCAGCAGCGGTGGCCGTGCCCAGGAATAATTTTTAGTCATTCAACCCTCAATTCCAACCCTTGATGCTGAGTGTATTAGTTCATATGACATTTACTGTAGTTAAATGTATTGGTTCATATATCACATTTATTGCCGGTAAGTGTATTAGTCTCTACATCACATTTACTGTAGTTAAATATATTTGTTCATACATTACATGTACTGTAGTTACATGTATTAGTTCATACATCACATTTATTGTAGTAACATGTATTAGTTCATACATCACATTTACTGTAACTAAATGTATTGGTTTATATATCACATTTACTCCCGGTAAATGTGTTAGTTCATATATCACATTTACTCCTGGTAAATGTATTAGTTCATATATCACATGTACTGTAGTAACATGTATTAGTTCATACATCACATTTACTGTAGTTACATGTATTAGTTCATACATCACATTTACTGTAGTTAAATGTATTAGTTCATACATCATATTTACTGTAGTTAAATGTATTAGTTCATATATCACATTTACTGTAGTTAAATGTATTAGTTCATACATCACATTTACTGTAGTTACATGTATTAGTTCATTTATCATATTTACTGTAGTTAAATGTATTACTTCATGTATTACATGTACTGTAGTTACAAACCCCGTTTCCATATGAGTTGGAAAATTGTGTTAGATGTAAATATAAACGGAATACAATGACCTGCAAATCATTTTCAACCCATATTCAGTTGAATATGCTACAAAGACAACATATTTGATGTTCAAACTGAACATTTTTTTTTTTTTGCAAATAACCATTAACTTTAGAATTTGATGCCAGCAACACGTGACAAAGAAGTTGGGAAATGTGGCAATAAATACTGACAAAGTTGAGAAATTCTCATCAAACACTTATTTGGAACATCCCACAGGTGTGCAGGCTAATTGGGAACAGGTGGTTGCCATGATTGGGTATAAAAGCAGCTTCCATGAAATGTTAAGTAATTCACAAACAAGGATGGGGCGAGGGTCACCAATTTGTAAGCAAATTGTCAAACAGTTTTATAACAACATTTCTCAACGAGCTATTGCAAGGAGTTTAGGGATTTTACCATCAACAGTCCGTAAAAACATTAAAAGGTTCAGAGACTTTTCAGAAATCACTGCACGTAAGCGATGATATTACGGACCTTTGATTCCTCAGGCGGTACTGCATCAACAACTGACATCAGTGTGTAAAGGATATCTCCACATGGGCTCAGGAACACCTCATAAAACCACTGTCAGTAACTACAGTTGGTGGCTACATCTGTAAGTGCAAGTTAAAACTCTACTATGTAAAGCGAAAGCTATTTATCAACAACACCCAAGAACGCCGCCGGCTTTGCTGGGCCCAAAGTCATCTACGATGGACTGATGCAAAGTGGAAAAGTGTTTTGTGGTCTGACGAGTCCACATTTCAAATTTTATTTGGAAACTGTGGACGTGGTGTCCTCCGGAACAAAGAGGAAAATAACCATCCGGATTGTTTTAGGCGCAAAGTTTAAAAGCCAGCATCTGTGATGGTATGGGGGTGTATTAGTGCCCAAAGCATGGGTAACTTGCACATCTGTGAATGCACCATTAATGCTGAATGGTCCATACAGGTTTTGGAGCAACATATGTTGTCATCCAAGCAACATTATCATAGACGCCCCTGCTTATTTCAGCAAAACAATGCCAAGCTACGTGTTACAATAGCGTGGCTTCGTAGTAAAAGACGGCGGGTACTTTCCTGGCCCGCCTGCAGTCCAGACATGTCCCTCATCGAAAATGTGTGGCAGATATTGTGTTTCACTATGTAAAGCGCTTTGAGTCACTAGAGAAAAGCGCTATATAAAATATAATTCACTTCACTTCACATTATGAACCGTAAAATACGACAACAAGACCCCGGACTGCTGAACAACTTAAGCTGTACATCAAGCAAGAATGGTAAATAATTCCACTTTCAAAGTTTCAACAATTAGTTTCCTCAGTTCTCAAACGTTTATTGAGTGCTGTTAAAAGAAAATGTGATGTAACACAGTGGTGAACATGCCTTTTCCCAACTACTTTGGCACGTGTTGCAGCCATGAAATTCTAAGTTAATTATTATTTGCAAAAAAAATAAAGTTTATGAGTTTGAACATCAAATATCTTGTCTTTGTAGTGCATTCAATTGAATATGGGTTGAAAAGGATTTGCAAATCATTGTATTCCGTTTATATTTACATCTAACACAATTTCCCAACTCATATGGAAATGGGATTTGTACATGTATTAGTTCATACATCACATTTACTGTAGGTACATGTATTAGTTCATATATTTAATTTACTCCCGGTAAATGTATTAGTTCATACATCACATTTACTGTAGTTACATGTATTAGTTCATATATTTCATTTACTCCCGGTAAATGTATTAGTTCATACATCACATGTACTGTAGTTGCATGTATTAGTTCATACATCACATTTACTGTAGTTAAATGTATTACTTCATACATCACATTTACTGTAATTACATGTATTAGTTCATACATCACATTTACTGTAGTTACATGTATTAGTTCTTACATCGCATTTACTGCAGTTACATGTATTAGTTCATATATCAAATTTACTGTAGTTACTAGTATTAGTTCATATGCCACATGTTGCTCCCCACACTGGGCAGCCATTATGGGCGTCTCGCAGGCGTTCATCCCAGTAGAAATCCCTTCTAGACGGCAGCAGATGTTGAAAAGGTGTTAATTGCTGCGCAGACATTCATAGAGGGAACTCGCCAAATGCACTGATGTCTTTTTTCTTCCACAAGATGACGGGCTATTAAGTCTCTGCACACTGGAGGAGCCTTCTCTTCGTCCTTTATGCCACAGACCATCGCATGGCGTCAACCACTCACTCAGTCTGGCAACCCTTTACAAAACGGACGTGATAAATAACCTGGAGGTATTTCAGCCTAGAGTGTTGGCCGATATCGATTTTAACCCGATACGATATCAGCGCAAACCATAGCACATACTTGTATTATTTTGTATTGTGGGATTTCAAAAAAGGTTTGATTATGGGAAATTAGTCAGAAAATAATGGTAGGTATGACAAAAAATAACCATAAAGGAACCTATAATGCAAAACCTTACCTATTGGTACCTGTTTTTGTGTATTTATGATCAGCATAAGTCCCACAAAATGTAAATTCAAATCACTGAGGATGTAGTTGAACGACCTACCTCTGAGTGTTAGACAAGCCTCCTCTCTTCCTGTTTTAAAATCTCTCTTAAAAACATACTTTTATTCCATGCCTTTTAACACTGAGTAATATCCATCCTGCAATGGCGCCCCATTATACACCTGCTGTGAACCTGTTTTTATGTTTTTGTGTTTTATTTATTTTATTTTATTTATTTATGTTCTGTTTGTGTTGTGTTGTGTTTGCTCGGTTCTCGTTTTTAACCTGCCCTTTGTACAGCACTTTGGCTTCCCCTGTGGTCAATTTTAAAAGTGCTTTATAAATAAAGTTGATTTGATTTGAGTTGATAGTTAATCATAGAACTGGCACCCAGTGTTTTGAAAAAAAGTATTATTTTTGAATCAAGAATCATTTTGAATCGGGAACCGATTCAAATTGTGTGGTGCCCAAAGATTAACGGCCCTAGTAAATACAATTGTTTAATATTTGTTTTTATTGACAAATGGGATGTTTTGTTCTGTAATACTGATTAATGAAGGACACTTATTACATATGTCGAGCTTGTGTGCTACTGTGTGCTTAGCTGTGGAGTAACTATTTACTTTTTGTAAATAACTTAACTAAAACACAAGAAAAGACTGACCTTGTGTGCTTATTGGAGGACATTTAGATGTGAACTGGCTGTCCAACACTGCAGGACTGCTTGCATCAGAACTACAAAACCAGTTAAGTTGGCACGTTGTGTAATTGGTAAATAAAAGCAGAATACTATGATTTGTATATCTTTTTCAATTTATATTAAATTGAATAGACTGCAAAGACATTCAATATTTGAACTGAGGAACTTATTTTTTTGCAAATAATCATTAACTTAGAATTTGATGGCAGCAACACATTGCAAAAAAGTTGGCACAGGCATTTTTAACACTGTGTTACATGGCCTTTCCTTTTTAACAACACTCAGTAAGCTGAGGAGACCATTTTTTTAAGCTTTTCAGGTGGAATATTTTCCCATTCTTGCTTGATTTACAGCTTAAGTTGTTCAACAGTCCGGGTTCTCAGTTATGGTATTTTAAGCTTCATGTTGTGCCACACATTTTCAATGGGAGACAGATCTGGACTACAGGCAGTCCAGTCTAGTACCTGCTCTCCTTTACTATGAAGCCACGCTGTTGTAACACCTGGCCTGGCATTGTCCAGCTGAAATAAGCACGGACGTCCATGATAACGTTGCTTGGATGGCAACATATATTGCTCCAAAACATGTATGGACCATTCAGCATTAATGGTGCCTTCACAGATGTGTAAGTTACCCATGCCTTGGGCACTAATACATCACCGATGCTGGATTTTCAACTTTGGGGGCATAACAATCCGGATAGTTCTTTTTGTCTTTGGTTTAAAGAACACGACGTCCACAGTTTCCAAAAACAATTTGAAATGTGGACCCATCAGACCACAGAACTTTTCCATCTTAGATAAGCTCGGGCCCGGCGAAGCCGGCAGCATTTCTGGGTGTTGTTGATTAATGGCTTTGGCTTTGCATAGTAGAGTTTTAATTTGTACTTACAGATGTAGCGACCAACTGTAGTTACTGACAGTGGTTTTCTGAAGTGTTCCTCAGCCCATGTGGTGATATCCTTTACACACTGAGGTCTCTTTTTGATGCAGTACCACCTGAGAGATACAAGGTCCATAATATCATCGCTTACGTGCAGTGATTTCTCCAGATTCCCTGAACTTTTTGATGATATTACGAACCGTAGATGGTGAAATCCCTGAATTCCTTGCAATAGCTCGTTGAGAAATGTTCTTCAACTGTTGGACAATTTGCTCAAACTTTTGTTGACAAAGTGGTGACCCTCGCTCCATCCTTGTTTGTGAATGAATGAGCATTTAATGGAAGCTGCTTTTATAGATAGATAGATAGATAGATAGATGGATAGATAGATAGATAGATAGATAGATAGATAGATAGATAGATAGATAGATAGATAGATAGATAGATAGATAGATAGATAGATAGATAGATAGATAGATAGATAGATAGATAGATAGATAGATAGATAGATGGATAGATAGATGGATAGTACTTTATTGATTCCTTCAGGAAAATTAAAATTCCAGCAGCAGTGTACAGAATTGAGATTGAATTTAAAAAGTAAATAATGGGGGTATAAATGGAAACAAAAATATTACAATAGGAATAAAAATAAAAAACGACTATAAATAAAGATATAACAGTAAAAAATAATAATATAACAAGAGAAACTATGCAGTAGTGACCATGTTATGAAAAAGTATTGCATTGTTGTTTTTTTCTTGCTGTTTATTTCAGTAGTGTTATTGTTTTCATCCTAGTACCCTCCCTCCCCCCAGACGGGAGTTGTACAGTCTGGTGGCGTGTGAGACAAAGGAGGTTTTTTTTAAGTCAATTAGTCTTGCACTTGAAGCAGTCTAGAATTGAACAGGCTCCTCTGGCTACTGATAGCGGTATGCAGAGGGTGACTGGCATCATCCATGATGCTCACTAGTTTTTCCACAGTCCTCTTCTCTGCCACCATCACCAGTGAGTCCAGTTTTATTCTGATTGTAGAGCCGGCCCGCCCGATCAGTTTCTCTAGTCTGGAGATGTCCTTCTTAGATGGGGCACACTACCATGTAGAACAGAACACTGGCAACCACAGACTTAAGTTAAAGTTAAAGTACCAGAGATTGTCACACACACACAAAATTATTCTCTGCATTTGACTTATCACCCCCTGGGAGGTGAGGGGAGATGTGGGCAGCAGTGGTGGCCGTGCCTGGAATCATTTTTGGTGATTTAACCCCCAATTCCAACCCTTGATGCTGAGTGCCAAGCAGGGAGGTAATGAATCCCATTTTCATAGTCCTTGGTATGACTCGGCCGGGGTTTGAACTCACAACCTACATGTTGAAGGACCGCAGCCTCCTCTGGAAGTACAGCCTTATATACCCAATCTTGGCACCCACCTGATCCCAATTAGCCCGTTCACCTGTGGGATTTCCAAATAAGTGTTTGATGAGCATTCCTCAACTTTCTCAGTCTTTTTTGCCTCTTGTGGCAGCTTGTTGCAGGCCTCAGAATTAGAATCAGAATATCAGAATAGTTTTTATTGCCATTGTTTGAGAACGGGTTCTCAAACTCTCAAATTCCAAATGAGCTAATATTTGTAATAAATAACAATGTTTTCCGGTTCGAACGTTAAGTATCTTGTCTTTGCAGCATATTCAATTGAATATAGGTTGAAAAGGATTAGCAAATAATTGTATTCTGTTTTTATTTACCATTTACACAAGGTGCCAACTTCACTGGTTTTGGGTTTTGTACAATGTAGACTTTGGATTTAAGCTCATTTGGTAATTGTTTTTGCTGATATTGGACCGGTATCAATATCATCCCGAATATATATTCTAGATGCCTATTACCATAACTGAACTACTCTTTTGATAGGTTTGACTGAAATCCGGAGTTTGCACACTGCTATCCTTTCAGTTTCAGTCTTTCCTTTCCTTTCTGTGAAGCAGCCTGTTGTTCATTTCCCAGCTAGTAATAATATCCAGCTGTATTTGCACACTGTATCATGGCGTAGTATCGAGAACAAGACTTCATAGATATTTTTACCCATTCTATTTTCACCCGAGCCTTCATCTTAGGAAAAATCCAGCGTCTCTAAACACACCGTGCCTTGACACCTGCCCTCATTAAGAGCCCCGCACAACACAGGTAGAGAAAGTAAATATTATAAGGGGAGGAAACAGCCTATTAGACCGCCAGGGAGTCACTTTTTCCTGCAGAGCAACTCTGGAAAGTGCAGGAGAAAAGTGGAGAGGGAGACAGGAGACAGAAGAATAGGATTTGGGAGAGACGGAAGAAGATGCGGAGTCAGACGTGGTGACAGGTGACAGAATCAAAAGGTCATGTCACTTTTAACTGGGAGCGCCATGTGCCCCACTGATTTCCCTGGTGCCACCCTGACACGCCACGCTCATCTGCGCTGCCTCTCTCTCCCCCGCTAAACTGGCAGAGGATGGCAGGCAGAAAGACAAGTGAGCGCAGTTTGAAGCGGGACGGGATGCACCAGGAACGTCGGGAACGCCGCTGCTGAATCCTCCCAGCCTCCCGTTTCATCACGCCTCTTCCATCCATCCGCCTGACTCCCTTCATCACCTTTATGACTGCAGAACAACACCATGTCTGCCTTGCTTCTCCTTGTTCTTTCCTCTTCTACTCTAATGCCTGCTGTCAACTTTTTCTCTCTGGCCTCGACGCCCACAGAAGGTCGGCTGCTTGTGGGACTCAACTTTTTACTTAAAAAGGACACCAACATTTCACTTTCAGTCCAAGAGCAGACGTACGGAACAGGGAGACTGATGGGTCGCCACTAGGGCGGTGCCCCATAAAATGTAGGAAATAGGTGATCATGGGGGAAGGAGAAGGGGGAAAAGCAGATCACAAACTAAGCTCTGATGGGGTAAGGAGACCACAGTTTTAGACTTGGGAAAAAAACCTATATGAACACACGTTACAGTACACAAAAACCTGAGTTAGCAAAAGTGGACGGGGGTATATATACAAACCCCGTTTCTGTATGAGTTAAGAAATTGTGTTAGATGTAAATATAAACGGAATACAATGATTTGCTAATCATTTTCAACCCATATTCAGTTGAATATGGTACAAAGACAACATATTTAATGTTCAAACTGATAAACATTTTTTTTTTTGCAATAATCATTAACTTTTGAATTTGATGCCAGCAACATGTGACAAAGAAGTTGGAAAATGTGGCAATAAATTCTGACAAAGTTGAGAAATTCTCATCAAACACTTATTTGGAACATCCCACAGGTGTGCAGGCTAATTGGGAACAAGTGGGTGCCATGATTGGGTATAAAAGCAGCTTCCATGAAATGCTAAGTAATTCACAAACAAGAATGGGGCGAGGGTCACCAATTTGTAAGCAAATTGTCGAACAGTTTTAAAACAACATTTCTAAACGAGCTATTGCAAGGAATTTAGGGATTTTACCATCTACGGTCCGTAAAATCATTAAAAGGTCAGAGAATCTGGAGAAATCACTGCACCTAAGCGATGATATTATCAGGCGGTACTGCATCAAACACAGAGATCAGTGTGTAAGGGATATCACCACATGGCCTCAGGAACACTTCATAAAACCACTGTCAGTAACTACAGTTGATTGCTACATCTGTAAGTGCAAGTTAAAACTCTGCTATGCAAAGCAAAACCCATTTATCAACAACACCAAGGAGCGCCACTGGCCTCGCTGTGCCTGAGCTCATCAAAGACGGACTGATGCAAAGTGGAAAAGTGTTCTGTGGTCTGACAAGTCCACATATCAAATTATATTTGGAAACTGTGGATGGGGTGTGCTCCGGAACAAAGAGGAAAATAACCACCTGGATTGTTATAGACGAAAAGGTCAAAAGCCATCATCTGTGATGTATGGGGGTGTATTAGTGCCCAAGGCATGGGTAACTTACACATCTGTGAAGGCACCATTAATGCTGAATGGTCCATTCAGGTTTTGGAGCAATATATGTTGTCATCCAAGCAACGTTATCATGGACGCCCCTGCTTATTTCAGCAAGACAATGCCAAGCCACGTGTCACAACAGCGTGGTTTCGTAGTAAAAGAGTGTGGGTACTTTCCTAACCCGCCTGCAGTAAAGACCTGTCTCCCATCAAAAATGTGTGGCGCATTATGACGCGTAAAATAGTCGTTCAACAGACCCCGGTCTATTGAACGACTGAAGCTCTACATAAAACAAGACATAAAACAAGAATGGGAAAGAATTCCACTTTCAAAGCTTCAACAATTAGTTTCCTCAGTTCCCAAACGTTTATTGAGTGTTGTTAAAAGGAAAAGGTGATGCAACACAGTGGTGAACATGCCCTTTCCCAACTACTTTGGCACGTGTTGCAGCTATGAAATTCTAAGTTAATTATTATTTGCAAAAAAAAATACATGTATATATATATCTATGTATATATATATATATATATATATATATATATACATCCATACAGTTGTGGTCAAAATTTTACATACACTTGTAAGGACCATAAAGTCATGGCTGTCTTGAGTTTTCAATAATTTCTCTTCTTTTGTTGTGATAGAGTGATTGGAGCACATACTTGTTTGTCACAATAACATTAATATAGTTTGGTTCTTTTATGAATTTATTATGAGTCTACTGAAAATCTGACCAAATCTGCTGAGTCAAAACTATACATACAGCAATTTTGATATTTGGTTTATGTCCCTTGGCAAGTTTCTCTGCAATAAGGCGCTTTTGGTAGCATCCACAAGCTTCTGGCCAGCTTTTGGTAAATTTTTTGACCACTGCTCTAGACAAAATAGGTGCAGTTCAGCTGAATTTGTTGGTTTTCTGACATGAACTTGTTTCTTCAGCATTGTCCACGTTTAAGTCAGGACTTCGGGACGGCCATTCTAAAACCATAATTCTAGCCTGATTTAGCCATTCCTTTACCACTTTTGACGTATTTTGGGGTCGTTGTCCTATTGGAACACCCAACTGCGCACAAGACCCAACCTCCGGGCTGACCAAAAAGTTCTATTTTGGTTTCATCTGACCACATGACATTTTCCCAATCCTCTGTATCATCCATGTATCCATTTTGGTATAAACTCAACTCGTCGTGTTTGGAGGAAGAAGAATACTGAGTTGCATCCCAAGAACACCATACCTACTGTGAAGCATGGGGGTGGATATAATGCTTTGGGGCTGTTTTTTCTGCTAAGGGGACAGGATGACTGATCCGTGTTAAGGAAAGAATGAATGGGGCCATTTGTTGTGAAATTTTGTGCCAAAACCTCCTTCCATCAGTGAGAGCTTTGAATGGTTGACCAAATACTTATTTTCCACCATAACTTATAAATAAATTCTTTAAAATTCCTTCAATGTGAATTCCTGGATTTTTTTTCTTCACATTCTGTCTGTCACAGTTGAAGTGTACCTATGATGAAAATTACAGACCTCTGTCATCATTTTAAGTGGGAGAACTTGCACAATCGGTGGCTGACTAAACACTTATTTGCACCACTGTATATATATATATATATATATATATATATCCATCCATCCATCCATTTTCTACCGCTTATTCCCTTTTTTTGGGGTTGCGGGGGGCGCTGGCGCTTATCTCAGCTACAATCGGGCGGAAAGCGGGGTACACCCTGGACAAGTCGCCACCTCATCGCAGGGCCAACACAGATAGACAGACAACATTCACACTCACATTCACACACTAGGGCCAATTTAGTGTTGCCAATCAACTTATCCCCAGGTGCATGTCTTTGGAAGTGGGAGGAAGCCGGAGTACCCGGAGGGAACCCACGCTTTCACGGGGAGAAAATTCAAATTCCACACAGAAAGATCCCGAGCCTGGGATTGAACCCAGGACTGCAGGAGCTTCGTATTGTGAGGCAGACGCACTAACCCCTCTTCCACCGTGAAGCCCCATATATATATATATATATATATATATATATATATATATATATATATATATATATATATATATATATATATATATATATATATATATATATGTGTGTATATGTATATATATGTGTGTATATGTATATATATATATATATATATATATATATATATATATATATATATATATAGTTGCAACACGCAATAACATCAATGATGCTAAAAGCTGGGTTCGATTAGTGGGCGTGGAAATGTTTTGTTGTCCCCAGGTGAATCTATTTGAGTTTATTTTGGACTGTATCTGGGGGGAAAATGCGGTGAGAACTTGAAGATATATATTTCAACAGTGTACCTTTTCAAAAGATACTTTATGATACTTTTGGAGAGGGTGGGGGCGTGGCTTCATTCACCATCTGGGAACATAATGGAACACTTTGGGGTTAAAAGGTGTTAAAAAAAATGATTTTGGAGCAATAATTTACACCACAGCATATCCAATATGTATCATCTAGACCGGTGGTTCTCAAACTTCTTTCACCAAGTACCACCTTAATGACGACACTAAAATACAGTAGCATAGTAGGCCTAAGTAGTCATTTTGAACAAGGCAGAGGTTGTATTTAACAAGTTTATTCAGTATTTTATATACAGTTTGAACAGTAGCACTGTGTTTACATTTCAGAAAATCAAAACACTGTATTTTAACCAAGTGTACCACCAGATAGAGCATGCGTTCTACGCTTCGGGAATCACTGATCTAGACCACAAAGAAGTGATTAAAATGTAGTTCAAAATCCTCATAGTTCACACATGTAATATGTTAGCAGCAACCCGGGCTAGAGTGACGTGTGTCGGCAAGGTTTAAGTAAATAGCGCGACATCGCACCAGCGCAACACAATTTTACCTACCAGCTAACGCGACAGCTGAATATATGCAACCTTTTTGTGCGTCTCTATCTCAACACGTGGCCCTTTTTATGAAGAAGTAAGCTTTGGTTTTGTCCTATTGCACCTTAGTGATAATAATCTGTTATGTAACTTATTACCCTAACACTGTACAGTAGTACCTCAACTTAAGTGTTTTGAGATAAAAGCTAATTGATATGCCCGCCGAGAACATCTGGTCTTACTTGTTAACATTTGCTTATAGTTAGAGGGCAACATATTGTATTTTCCGGGCAATAAAGCACACCGGGTTATAAGCCACACCCACCAAATTTTATAAAAAAATTAATAAAAATTATAGACCGCAGATATATATGTTGTGAATTGAGCTGTATACACATTTTGTGAATGTTTATTTACATGTCTTAATTGTTCCCAAACGGTGTCTGTAACACGGCACTACAATGGCCGATAAAAAAAACAGAAATCACATAGGTGTACATATTTGTGTGTAATACTAAACATGTATGCATCTGTACATATTTATATGTACTACTAAATATGTACGTATGCATACATATTTGTGTGTAATACTAAATATGTACGTATGCGTACATATTTGTGTGTAATACTAAACATGTACGTATGCGTACATATTTGTGTGTAATAATAAACATGTACGTATGTGTACATTTTGTATGTAATACTAAATATGTACGTATGCATACATATTTGTGTGTAATACTAAATATGTACATATGTATACATATTTGTGTCATGATCCATGGTCTGGATCATGTTTTGTTTAGTTATGTTCTGTTAGTTTTGGACACATTTAGTTCCTGTTTGTGCACCTCATGAATTTAGTCACCATGGTTACTTCTGATTTTCACCTGCCTCTGATGTTTGGGAGACACCTGTTTGTAATCAAAAGACACTATTTAAGCCTGCCTATGTTGTCCAATCGTCCTGGCTTCTTTGTTTGCTCCATGCAATTGTCATGTTTTAATGTTCCTGGTTCTTGTTTCTGTGTTTCCTGTGCTAAATTTTGCCTTAGCTTCCGCGTCCAATTGGCACACATCCTTTCTGCTTGTTTTCGGTTTGGTTATGCTTCATTAGAAAAAAAAATAATCTCCTACCTTACGCTGTCGTCCGGATCTGTACGTTCGGCATTCCTGGGAGAACAATCCTCGCATAAGGATGCGCCGACGCCTTGACAATTTGTGTGTGATACTAAATATGTGTGTATGCATACATATTTGTGTGTGATACTAAATACGTACGTATGTGTACATATTTGTATGTAATAATAAACATGTACTTATGTGTACATATTTGTATGTAATATTAAATATGCATGTATGTGTAAATATTTGTATGTAATACTAAATATGCATGTATGTGTACATATTTGTATCCATCCATCCATCCATCCATTTTCTGCCGCTTTCTCCCTTACGGGGTCGCGGGGGGCGCTGGCGCCTATCTCAGCTACAATCGGGCGGAAGGCGAGGTACACCCTGGACAAGTCGCCACCTAATCGCAGGGCCAACACAGATAGACAGACAACATTCACACTCACATTCACACACTAGGGCCAATTTAGTGTTGCCAATCAACCTATCCCCAGGTGCATGTCAATACTAAATATGCATGTATGTGTACATATTTGTATGTAATATTAAATATGCATGTATGTGTAAATATTTGTATGTAATACTAAATATGCATGTATGTGTACATATTTGTATGTAATACTAAATATGCATGTATGTGTACATATTTGTATGTAATATTAAATATGCATGTATGTGTACATATTTGTATATAATACTAAATATGCACATGTGTACATATTTGTATGTAATACTAAACATGTACGCATGTGTACATATTTTTTAATGTAATACTAAATATGCATGTATGTGTACATATTTGTATGTAACACTAAATAAGTACAGATGTGTACATATTTTTGTGCAACATTAAACATGTACGTACATATGTGTACATGTTTGTGTGTTGTACTAAATATGGCTTCCATCGTGTTTCTTTATCGGGAAGAAAGAAAAAAAAAACACGACCACCAACGGATGATTTTTACTAACGGCAGATCCTTTATTAACACGAAGGCATCCCTCTAACCCTGCCCCCACTGGCACCGGGGCCTCACCCCACCCTTGCCCCCTCCTGGGTAACCCTGGCTGTGGGGAACTGCAGATATAAAGGGGGCTCTGACAGCTTGTGGAGGGCCCACATGGGTCAGCCAGCAGCCCCCTTATCACACTCTCAGCCCTCCCTCGGTCGGCGCAAAGTGTGGCGTAGGCATTATGCGCACACACACACACACACACACACACACACGCACATACACGCTCGCACGCACGTACACTCATGAACAGTGCATACCAAGTAGGGCCTTGAGATCCCCCAGCCGGCAAGTGGACCCAACCTCGGCAGCTGCAGAGGTTAAACCCATCACCCCCTCCTACTGTATTAAAGAAGAAGGAGATAGACGGAGGGATGGATGTTCACTGGAATGTCTGCCCAGGCATCAATTCCCCCTGCAGCTGTCATTGGCAAGGTTAGGCGGAGAGATAGGGGAACTCTTTGCTTCGTCAGACAGACCAAGGAACCTTTTTGAAAGCCACCGGGGAAGGTGGGGGGTGTAGTGGTTGATTTCCACGTTTATGTGCGGTCATGTGGTGGTGTAGAAACTGCCCAGCTAACACATGTTACACAGACAAGTCTGACTATGGATGACTTGCACACACCTGCCCCTGCAGAGACCTCTTTTTGATGGCGGCCATGTTTTCCTACCAACCCAGATCAAATGCGCAGAGTAATAATAATAACGGCACATTCCAACGTGGAGATGAACCTGTCATGGGATCAGTTTGCATTTTTTATCTTTAGCGCAGCTGTGTCCATTGTTTCCATGGCTATGGATTATACTCGCGGGATAGATTCTATATTCCTCATGCGCAGGTGCATGTTTGCCAGAAACACCGAAACAGTACAGTCTATCCACAGTGCGAAGCCTCTTCTAAGGTACTGATCCTCATCACCGTGTGGCAGGAAGTAAACTACGTTTCATCCAAGTATTATCACCATAGTGTGGACTGTGACGCAACTGTTTGTTTACATGTAAAATCTTCCACTCCTTTTTCTCATGTTGTCCACCAAATGGGACAGCGTGGCGCAGTGGAAGAGTGGCCGTGCGCAACCCAAGGGTCCCTGGTTCAATCCCCACCTAGTACCAACCTCGTCACGTCCGTTGTGTCCTGAGCAAGACACTTCACCCTTGCTCCTGATGGGTGCTGGTTAGCGCCTTGCATGGCAGCTCCCTCCATCAGTGTGTGAATGTGTGTGTGAATGGGTAAATGTGGAAGTAGTGTCAAAGCGCTTTGAGTACCTTGAAGGTAGAACAGTGCTATACAAGTACAACCCATTTATCATTTAATTATTTAAATGTTTTCTGCTGTGCGTGAATGCACACAAGTGTGCTTTGTTGATGTATTGACTCGTTGGAGTGCTAATCAGGCATATTTGGTCAGTGCATGACTGCAAGTTAATCAATGCTAACATGCTATTTACAGAGGTGGGACCAAGTCATTGTTTTGCAAGTCACAAATAAGTCTCAAGTATTTGCCCTCAAGTCTCGAGTCAAGTCCCGAGTCAAGACAGGCAAGTCCCGAGTCAAGTCCAAAGTCAAGACTGGAAAGTCTCAAGTCAAGTCCCAAGTCCTGCATTTTGAGTTTCAAGTCCTTTTAACCACAGACTAACATATTTACACAGATTATGTATGCTTTTAAAACGCTGCATTCATTTAATAAAACAGGTGCATTTGAAATTGCAGGGGAAAAAAAATAGTGCTGAAATTGCACTTCATAATAGCACTATTAACCAGTCATTATAAACATTTAACGCATTCCTTTACAGACTAAACACATTTGAAAGTGCAACTGTACTTATTTGTTAACATTGTATTTCCATGGCATATTGCATTGTAACTAGTTCCACAGCAGTTTCTATCCTATTCTTACCTTAGCTCATTGATCTCATCTCATACTGTATGTGTGTTGATGTGTGCGTACACATGAAAAACATAACAAATACAGGAACATAACAATGAACAGAGTTGTACTTTTTAGATGCCAGGGCTCTATGCGATATGAACACATATAGTATACATTTTAACTGACTTTTATTTAATAATAATAATAATAATGGATTAGATTTATATCGCGCTTTTCTATTATTAGATACTCAAAGCGCTCACAGTGAAGTGGGAACCCATCATTCATTCACGCCTGGTGGTGGTAAGCCACATCAGTAGCCACAGCTGCCCTGGGGTAGACTGACGGAAGCGTGGCTGCCAGTTTGCGCCTACGGCCCCTCCGACCACCACCAATCATTTATCCATCATTCATTCACCAGTGTGAGCGGCACCGGGGGCAAAGGGTGAAGTGTCCTGCCCAAGGACACAATGGCAGCGATTTGGATGTCCATAGGTGGGAAGCGAACCTGCAACCCTCAGGTTTTTGGCACGGCCGCTCTACCCACTACGCCATGCCGCCCCTATTTGACTATGTTAGTCTTTTTGTAGGTGGCTAAATTACGCGGTGCTGCTGACCGGTGTCTAAGGTTACGTTACTGTGTGTGATTTCATGACTAACATAACATTATGTGTAGGTACCTCATGCAACCCTGCTTCAAAAAATCAGTTGACAAAAAGTACGAATAAGGTAGCAAACTGCAGTTGACGCAACAGATTGCACTGTTTGCAATGACGTTTATTTCACGCGTCACAGCAGCATTGGCTGCTGTGACGTGAGAAATTTGGCCGCCATCTTGAAGTGGTGATGAGGAACTGGCGAGCAGCCTAAACTGACAATTGACAGGTAGAAAACAAAGATGCCGGGCTGGTGTTCAGCGTTTTCCTGTTCAAATGAGCGGACTGTTGAAAATAGGAATCGGAGTATTACTTTTCACAAGTAAGATTTAACATTAACATACTATTGGTTTTATTTTGTGAAAAGAATATTACCACAGAGTTGAGAAGGAGCAAAGATCTTCAATATTTGTAGCTGAAAATCAGCCCCACCTAAAACAAAATTCACCAGCCGCCACTGGTTATGATGCATTTTCATTTTTGGCAAAATATAAGACAATACTTTTTAAACAGTATAATTGAAACCAAGAATAAGTCTTCAAGTAACAATATTCAAATACTAATATTGTTGGGTAAGACAGAATTTGGTTTTATTCTGAATCCAGTCAAACAGGTTGGTGGTTTTAGCTCTTCCGTCCAAAGGCAAAACCTAGTAACTCACTTCTAGCTGATTTTGAGAAAACAAAGGAAAACCAATCTATCTTGATGCTGTCTTACAAAGATCTACAAAGTCATCAAACGTATAGATGTTTTCTTGAGCTTTCATTTTCTTGCCAAATGAGCCATGGATTGAATCTGCTCTCATGAACGTGTGCCCTTTCTCCAGATATTTTATCACAATCTCGGGTGGGCCCCATTCTGCGTTTGCACATTGGGCAAGAGCCGTGTACAGCGTCCAGTTTTTATTTTGACCTCCACAGTTATCTGTCCAAAAGAGTATTCAAGGGGAAGAATCAAGAACAATACATTTAATGAAGGTGCTTGCAACGTCCTGGGCCAATCTTCCAAATATCCCCTCGTGCCATAATATCACATAATCAGGTTGACCGTCGGCCCCCATGCTTGCAAATGTCTCATTAAAGACAATAAGGCGACTGACAAAGAAGCTCTGATTGGTCCCTTGACATACTAGGTTTTTCTGTTGTATCTACGCGGTTATGTGGTAGTTGCTAGGTCCTGCCATGCGCGTAACAGCTTACTTACGGAACAAATTACAATATCGCATACACTAATGTAAAGCATATCACCTAGGAACTCCAAAATTATTATCAGCTCAGTTTTGACCAAAATTGAGTTACTGGGTTTTGCCTTTGGACGGGAGAGCTGATATAAAGACTTACAGGTGTTTATATATGTTTATGTTTAAGTACAGTATTTGGCAGAAGCTTTCATCATCAAATTCATGACTCGCGTCTGACTCGAGTCCACACCTCTGGCTATTTAGGCTAGCTGTATGTACATATTGCATCATTATGCCTCATTTGTAGGTATATTTTAGCTCATTTAACATCCTTTACTCTTATCCTCTTTGTATATACTTTTTACTTTTGCATGTTTCATGACACATTTCAGATAGTTGTTTGTGTGTCATGTTTTTACATACCACAGCACACATTACCTGACTTGCCAGAGATTGTCATACATTTATGAAAAGAACACAGCCTGCCGTTTACTTAAACTTTTAAAGTAATTTTAAAGTCATTTTGATATTAGGATATTATAACTAATATAGACACTTACGTCATGTGTTGGCATCATTGTAACACTTAATAAGACTTTTAAAGTGATTGTGATAGTAGGCTAATATAACTTATATAGACACTAACGTCATGTATTGTCTTCATTATAACACTTATATAAGACTTTTCATTTTTTGCAGTTCCAGACAGATTAGTTTTTTGTATTTTTGGTCCTATATGGCTCTTTCAACGTTTTGGGATGCCGACCCCTGCATTACATATCAGCTAATATGAAAAAAAGGTCAACTTGACATATTCATAATCATTGTTTACTATCTCTAGGTGAATAATGACAGGTACTTTGATTATATTCAGTCACATTCTGAGACATTAGAAGAGTTTTTAAAGTATTTTTGATAGTAGGCTATCATAGGTAATATAGACACATCATGTGTTGTCTTCATTATAACACTTACTGTACATAAGAATTTTAAAGTCATTTTGATAGTAGGCTACTATAAATAATATAGTCACTTACATCATGTGTTGCCTTCATTATAACACATATATACAACTTTTAAAGTAATTTTAATAGTAGGCTACTATAGGTAGTATAGACACTTACATCAGGTGTTGTCTTCATTATAACACTCATATAAGACTTTTAAAGTAATTTTGATAGTAGGCTAATATGAATAATATAGACACTTACATCATGTGTCGTCTTCATTATAACACCTGTATAATACTTTTAAAGTAATTTTGATAGTAGGCTATTATAAGTAATATAGACACTTACATCATGGGTTGCCTTCATTATAGCACTTACAGTATATAAGGCTTTTAAAGTAATTTTGTTATCAGGCTATTCTAGCTAATATAGACACTTACATCATGTGTTGTCTTCATTATAACTCCTATTAAAGACTTTTAAAGGCCTACTGAAACCCACAACTACCCACCACGCAGTCTGATAGTTTATATATCAATGATGAAACATTAACGTTGCAACACATGCCAATACGGCTTTTTTAGTTTAATAAATTACAATTTTAAATTTCCCGGGAGTTTCGTCTTGAAAACGTCGCGTAATGATGACGTGTACGCAAGACGTCACGCGTTTTTAGGAAGTATGAGCGCTACGCACACACACAGCTAAAAGTCGTCTGCTTTGACGGCATAATTACACAGTATTTTGGACATCTGTGTTGCTGAATCTTTTGCAATTTGTTCAATTAATATTGGAGAAGTCACAGTAAAAAGATGGAGTTGGGAAGCTTTAGCCTTTAGCCACACAAACACACGGTGTTTAAGGTCAACCAGCAGGTTTCGGTGAGAAAATTATGGTTAAAAAGTCAGTTCTTACCGGAAAAAAGCTGAGCTAGCTGCTGTGGACTCCCCTGAGACACTGCGCGTCAAAACACCCATGGAGACACCCTTCCGATTATCAGGTAATATTAAACTCACTAAAACACTAGCAACACAATAGAAAGATAAGATATTTCCCAGAATTATCCTAGTAAATGTGTTTAAAAACATCGGAATCCGTCCTAATGCAATCGCGTTTTTTTTTTTTTATAGTCCGTCGCTATCAATATCCTGAAACACGAATCTTTCATCCTCGCTCAAATTTATGGGGAAATTGTCGTTTTCTCGGTTTGAATAGTTGGAGGCCCCCATTAAAAACAATGTGAATATGTGAGGAGCCCCCACACTTGTGACGTCATCGTCTGCGACTTCCGGTAGAGGCAGGGGTTTTCTCTTAACAGTTGTGAACTTTATTGTGGATGTTCTCTACTAAATCCTTTCAGCAAAAATATGGCAATATCGCGAAATTATCAAGGATGACACATAGAATGGACCTGCTATCCCCATTTAAATAAGAAAATCTCATTTCAGTAGGCCTTTAAAGTCATTTTGATAGTAGGCTATTATAGGTAATATAGACACCGACATCATATGTTGCCTTCATTATAACACTTATGTAAGACTTTTCATTTTGTGCGGCTCCAAACACATTTGTTTTTTGAATTTTAGGTCCAGTATGGTTCTTTCAATGTTTATGGTTGCTGACCCCTAAACTACAGCAACATCTGCTGCACAAAATATAATTCTAGTAAATTATAGTTTTTAAGCCACAAAGGTAAAATATATATTCATAGACTATTTACTTCCCAATGTCACAGTGTGGCTGTGTATATACTCCATGTTATCAGCATATTGGAATGCATGTATCGTCCCTTTATTATTTAAATAGCTTTCAACTAGTCCATCTCCACTCCATATTAAATTCGCCGGAGCGCCTCTGCAGGCAATGTAAGGTTTCGCCGACTGGCTTTGGCGCCGTAATGACAGTAATTCAGACAACACAATGACGGAGGTGAGGACAAGCAGGCGAATCATGTCATGGAGCAAACAGGTCTGAGGAAGAGACAAAGAGAGAGATATTTGGAATTGACGGGCGTAAGAGAGGTCATTTATATCCCCTCGAGTAGCGTTTAGCCAGGGCAGACGTAATGTTTTGATGTACGACTTCTACATCCTACTTTTAATTTTCCTGAGGGAACTCTCCTGAAGGACTCAATAAAATACTATTTATCTATCTATCTATCTATCTACAGCGTGTCTGGTCGCGGCAAACAACCATGTTCCGGATGTTTCCCTCTTGTTTTCTTGTGGGTTGTTTGCCTTTTGGTTCGGGACCCTTTGGGAATGTGAGACAAGGGGTGGCACTTTTGTGACTTATGCAGAGCTTTTTTGTGAACTTGTGGATCTGGCTCCCGAGAGCCTTTTGGCTATGGAACCCAGCTGCTGGTTCTCTGCCACACCAGAATCTGTTTGGAGAGACTGTAGAAGATGCGGATGAAGAGACATTGCCGCGGAGCTAGTGCTGAGCGCCGGGACAGAAAAGCTTCACAGTGTCTTGGCTGGGTGAGCAGGTATCAGACACCTAGGTCTCCTTGGACGTATCCTCGTTCATCCATGCAGACTGGACACTGGCCGAGAGTTAGTGGGCGGCCGAGGGCGGAGTTGGCTCTCTTGGTTGCTTTGTTGGGTCCGTGCTCCCCACACCCTAGCACATGATGGCGTGGAACACCACAGAGGCCAGAACAGTGTATATGTTTTGTTTTGTTGTTATTTTACTTTTTTAGCTGTATGTAGAAATGGCTGGTTGCATCAGCTCTGCTCTTTTAATGTGTTTTAATGTGCTTTGTGTTATTTGATGTTTCCCTCTTATGTGGCTTTTTCCTTGGCCTCAGTCTGGACCCCCTCTCCAGGGGCCCATGCTTGGACTTAATTTTTTTTTCCTTCACCCCTCCGCCCCAGCGTTTACCCGTTTCTCACCGTTTTTCTAAGGGCCGCCGGAAGTTGGCAGACCCGTTGCGATCCTGTTCTGTCTCCCTGTGATGTTTGTCTGATCTTGAATGGGATTGTGCTGAAAATCTTAATTTCCATTTAAAGATTATTAAAGTATTTCTGATTCTGATTCTGTTCTTACATAACCAGAGGCGACTGGATCATTCTGTCTCTCTCCAAGTGCTCGTGCTTCGCCAGCTCGCCCGTGCTGGCGCCGCTTTTTGTTCAAGTTGGCCGTTTGTGCCAGGCGTGCCCCTCTGCGTACAAGACTCCATTATGTGGAAGGATGGGGGCGGAGCCGTGATGACTTTATAAACAGTTATAGCTCATTTGTCTGAGGAGCCAAAAGGCTTTACGATATTTCATAGACTTCTGTTTATGTAGCGGAGTGGCGACGGCGTCCCTGCGAAGTGGGAATTACACGTTTCAATAAGACGTGCCATTCTTACTTGACTGGGAGTTATGCGCACACAAATATGTCGGAACACTGTTGACTCCACCGTGCGGTTCTGAACTCCTCTTTGTTTGTGTGGGAGGCTGTATTTACATAAGAGGCTTATGTCAGCTGCCACTTATTCAACGGAAAACAAAAGCTATTGTCCCTTTAAGTCAGAAGTGTTGGATGTCTCCGAGTGTTGCTCTTGACGCGGTTCGAGGGCCCGTGTGGGGGCGGCGGGGCCAGTCAAAAGGTTTCAGGCTGTGACAATGAGAGCGGAGGGGGCGGAAGCTCATGTGCTTGTTTGTTGACTAAATTGGGAGCAATTACACAACCTTGTACTTCGGATGGATGACTGACAGGCGGGGAATAAATGGAGCAGCACATTTACTAATGAGGTTATGTTGTGTAATTGTTCATATCGCGGCTTTTTTGCTCATTGACAATATTATTCCCGCATTTCCCCATTCGATCCTGATCCCTTTTTTTTTGGCCTCAGAACTGATCCAATTTCAAGTCCCAATCCAACACAGTGACAATATATGATTTGACCCCGCCGAGTCATACCAAAGACTATAAAAATGGGACCCATTACCTCCCTGCTTGGCACGCAGCATCAAGGGTTGGAATTCAGGGTTAGATCACCAAAAATAATTCCCGAGCACGGCCACCGCTGCTGCTCCCTGCTCTCCTCACCTCCCTGGGGGTGGAACAAGGGGATGAGTCAAATGCAGAGGTTAATTTCACCACACCTAGTGTGTGTGACTATCAGTGGTACTTTAAATGTAATGTCATATTATAAAACTGACAACAAAAAGAACACATTGTTATAAAGCTCATCCCAATACATTTCAAACGTGCTAATAAAGCTGTTGCTCCAATTGAATGATACACAGCTACAGTTCGCATCTGAACCCATACGTACTGATTCCCGGTACTTGGGAATCAATACCGGTACGTAACGTTTTGTTTGTTAACAAAAGGGATTTTTTTAATAGTATAATTTCATTTTTTATTGCAGCATTTAAAAATGAGCTGATTATGATAACTGCTGTCCAGGTATATATTGTTTAATGAACACATTTCTGAGTCTCACTTGCATGTTTTACATTGAGTTGCAGGTCCAAAACTAACGTTAAGATGCAAGTCCATCTAACGTGAGTTGTAGCGTGCATTTTAGTTGCAGTTTACATTAACAAATTTGGAGGTGTTGAAATCATGTAAAATTACTACTGCTGATCAGTAGCATGTCCATAGCAAAGCCAATGTATAGTATATTGTATATTCACATCAAGTTAGCACATTTTAGGAAAGATAGAGCTCTACTTACCTTGGAGCGTGTTTTGAGTCAATTTCAATCAATCAAGGTTGGCTTATATAGCTCTTAATCACAAATGTCTCAAAAGACTGCACAAGTCACAACATCCTCGGCTCTGATCCCAGGTGACCGGTGCAATGGATACCAAGTGGATGCGGTTAATAATGTGAATAACAGTTTCTTTGTTGTAATTGAAAATTGCGACATTACCTGGAGATAGTTTGGCCGAGTCCGCTTTCAGAGCCACTGAAGTGATCGCCAAGTGCCAAAGTGTGAAGATCCCTGGCTGAGTTGGCAACTGAGTTTGTAAACAATAACAAAAATAATTTGGTAATAATAATATAAGAAAAGATATACCTAATCACTTTAGTATTGTGTATATCCTGCTACTATAGTAGTTCTCAACAGTATCGACATCTGGATCGATCACTCCTACTTTACATTGACGCTTTAGCGGTTAGCTTCTTGTGTCGTCCTGCTCACTGTGTGTGTGTGTGTGTGTGTGTGTGTGTGTGTGTGTGTGTGTGTGTGTGTGCGTGCGTGCGTGCGTGTGTGTGTGTGTGTGTGTGTGTGTGTGCGTGCATGCGTGCGTGCGTGCGTGCGTGTGTGTGTGTAGCATGTTTAGCTATTCCTTTTCCTCCAGTGATTGGAAGAAACTGTTGTTTCTGCCATGGTGGTGAGGATTAATATTTTACAAGAGGCTCTGCACTGTGGATAGACCACACGTCTGTTGCAACTGATCAGGACCAGGACATCTATGACACTTGGTGCACATTAATTTTTCTTGCACGGAATACTGTGGAAGGGTTGGGGATGGGCAAGAAAAAAAAACATTTTGGTGCAGCTCTTGAGGTTTGTCTCTGAATTACCCGATGCAAGATCGGCCATTTTTGGCCATTTTATTCAACCGTCGACCTGGATGGACTGTTTGAAATCATGTTTAAGAGTGGTGGCCAACTTCATGACTTCATTACGTAATGGTCCAAGTATCAGAAGACACTGAATATAAGACAAAAAAGGGCATGTCAAATATTTTCTAATTATTTATATATACCAACGGATTACTACAATCAAAATATATCACGTGTCTTAGCTGTTCGACAGTTGTTGAATGACTCTGCTTGTAATAACATTGTCTTAGTAAATCCTGTCATGTTAGACTTGTGTGTGCGGTTTTACTGTGTTTTGATATTTAGTTGCACTTCTTGTTTGCTTATTCCCCCTGATTCTCCACACCTGATCATGATAAGTGATCAGGGGACTCACCCACCTCTGATCACTAAACATTAGGGTTTAGCATCATCTCATGGAGTATGTTAGTTCATTGTTTTGTTATTTTGCGTCTAGATCTTGTTTTGCTTATCTTTGTTTCACTTCAGCAATCTGCTTTTGCCGTATTTGTACAAACCCCGTTTTCATATGAGTTGGGAAATTGTGTTAGATGTAAATATGACACAATTATATAATTGTGTTAGATGTAAATATAACACAATTATATTCAGTTGAATGCACTACAAAGACAAGATATTTGATGTTCAGACTAATAAACTTTATTTTCTTTTGCAAATAATAAATAATTTAGAATTTCATGGCTGCAACACGTGCCAAAGTAGTTGGGAAAGGGCATGTTCACCACTGTGTTGCATTACCTTTTCTTTTAACAACACTCAATAAACGTTTGGGAACTGAGGAAAATAATTGTTGAAGCTTTGAAAGTGGATTTATTTCTCATTCTTGTTTTATGTAGAGCTTCAGTCGTCAATAGTCCAGGTTCTCTGCTGTTGTATTTCACGCTTCATAATGCGCCACACATTTTCCATGGGAGACAGGTCTGGACTGCAGGCGGGCCAGGAAAGTACCCGCACTCTTTTACTACGAAGCAACGCTGTTGTGACATGTGGCTTGGCATTGTCATGTTGAAATAAACAGGGGCGTACATGACAACGTTGCTTGGATGACAACATATGTTGCTCCAAAACCTGTATGGACCTTTCAGCATTAATGGCGCCTTCACAGATGTGTGAGTTGCCCATGCCTTGGGCACTAATACACCCCCACAATATCTACTTACAAAGAGTTAACCAAGTTTGGTGATGAAGATCACTTGCCGGGATTTCTACCGTTAATGCCGCTTGTCTGGATCAATGTGTCCGTCACTTAAATGTTCCGACAGGAAACAATGATTCGAGCACTTGCTTGGAGTAGAACATTCAAACTTTGTTGTTCAATCCTTGTTAAAAGTCCGATTTTTGCAATTTAAGCTTTTTGGCAACACTACATTGGCCCTAGTGTGTGAATGTGAGTGTGAATTTTGTCCGTCTATCGGTGTTGGCCCTGCGATGAGGTGGCGACTTGTCTAGGGTGTACACCGCCTTCCGCCCGATTGTAGCTGAGATAGGCGCCAGTGCCCTCCGTGACCCCAAAAGGGAATAAGCGGTAGGAAATGGATGGATGAAGCTTTTTTCCAGGTTTGAATGAGTAGTCTTCTTCTACTCACCCTACTGCTGCTTTATTGTGACACATACGCCTCGCTGTTGCCCCCTGTGGGTGGCGGGAGTACTGCGGATAATATTTTTCTGACTGTGACCCTTTTGGGTCCCCAGGACCAAACCTGAGGGGAGCCCTTAAATTAAAGAAAACATCTACAGTGTGGGCTTTGAAAATGAAACATTACCAAAATGGCCTCTGCCTGCTTCCCCTTTTCAGCACTGGCCCCCAGTGGATAAGGTTTAGACATCCTGGATCGACATTCACTCTTCTTTCTTTTCTTTCAGCAAGCAATGGAGGACTTGTTGCAGGACGAGGAAGATGATTTTGACAAAGATGACAAGGTAATTCTACACACACACACACACGCAAACTTGTGCAAACACACACACATAGACACAGACACACGCAAACACACACACGCGGACACACACACACACACAAACAGACACACGCATACAGACAGACAGACAGACACACACATACACAGACACACACAGATACATACACATTCACACACACACACACACAAACACACACACACTCACACACACACACAGGAAACCTAGAAAGAAAGTCTTTAGTCATTTGCCAAACATTTTTGAGGGCTTATTTCTCAGCGTCTGCTTAGCTGAGGTCTAGTAGGCCTTTCTTCTAACCAGCATGTTGTCATGGTGACATTACTGCCGTCATGCTCCAGCTCAGTTTTCTGACAACATGCGCCCGTATAAAGTGCTTAGTTGGCTATTTAGGCCCTTTATGCAGCCATAAAACAGCATCTGGCCATGTCAGACACTATCAGGTACCAACAGGTGGCTGCTTTACTGCTGCTTTACACTGCAGAAACAGCTACTGAAACTATGCCACTGGACAGGACTTGGTCCTTGGTAGTAGGAACACTGCTGTGGGCCACTGGACAGGACTTGGTTCTTTGTAGTAGGAACACTGCTGTGGGCCACTGGACAGGACTTGGTCTTTGGAAGTAGAAACGCTCCCGTGGTCCACTAGACAGGACTTGGTCCTTGGTAGTAGGAACACTGCAGTGGGCCACTGGACATGACTTGGTCCTTCGAAGTAGGAACACTGCAGTGGGCCACTGGATATAACTTGGTCCATGGAAGTAGGAATACTGCTGTAGGCCACTGGACAGGACTTGGTCCTTGGTATTAGGAACACTGCTGTGGGCCACTGGACAGGACTTGGTCCTTGGTAGTAGGAACACTGCTGTGGGCCAATGGACAGGACTTGTTCCTTGGAAGTAGGAACACTGCAGTGGGCCACTGGATAGAACTTGGACTTTGGAAGTAGGAACGCTCCAGTGGTCCACTAGACAGGACTTGGTCCTTGGTATTAGGAACACTGCTGTAGGCCACTGGACAGGACTTGGTCCTTGGTAGTAGGAACACTGCTGTGGGCCACTGGACAGGACTTGTTCCTTGGAAGTAGGAACACTGCAGTGGGCCACTGGATAGAACTTGGTCTTTGGAAGTAGGAACGCTCCAGTGGTCCACTGGACAGGACTTGGTCCTTGGTAGTAGGAACACTGCATTGGGCCACTGGACATGACTTGGTCCTTTGAAGTAGGAACACTGCAGTGGGCCAATGGATAAAACTTGGTCCTTTGAAGTAGGAACACTGCAGCGGACCACTGGATAGAACTTGGTCCTTGGAAGTAGGAACACGGCAGTGGGCCACTGGATATAACTTGGTCTTTGGAAGTAGGAACACTGCAGTAGGCCACTGGACTGGACTTGCTCCTTGGTAGTAGGAACACTGCAGTGGGCCACTGGACAGGACTTGGTCCTTGGAAGTACGTATGGTGCAGTGGCCATCCAAACGTCAATTTGATACCGTGGTGTGACCAGACTTGATAAAACAAGGACGCCAGATTGAAATATGGAAATGTGAGCTTTCAAGCGAAATTGTGCTTGCTGGTCGCTGATGCCTTAAAGCAGGTGTGTTCATTGAAGGCCACCTCTCAGTTATGACTGCCTTCGGAGGGCCACATTAATTGATTTAGCGGACCAGATTAAATGACGTAACGGACCACATTGAATGACATGTAGGGCCGTAACTAATGATGTGGCGGACCACATTAAATGATGTGTTGGGCCAAATTAGATGATGTGGTAGATCACTAATGACATGGCGTAACACATTTAATGACATGACAGACAACTTTAAATGATGTGACGGGCCACGTTAAATGACTTGGTGGGGTACATTAAATGATGTGGTAGGTTACATTGAACGACATGGCGGGCCACTTTAATGACGTGACGTACTACTTTAAATGACGTGACACACCACAATAAATGACGTGACAGACCACAGTAAGTGACGTGACAGTCTACAATAAATGACGTGACGAGCCAAATTAAATGATGTGACAGACCACAATTAATTACATGACAGACCACATTAAAACGTGACAGTTCACATTAAATGAGGTGACAGACCACAATATATGATGTGACAGACAATGTTTCATGATGTGACAGACCACAATCAATGACATGACAGACCACAACAAATGGCGTGACAGAACACATTAAATGATGTGACAGGCCACAATAAATGACGTCAGCGATTCCCCCAGAAAATGAGTTAGTTAAGGTGGTGTCTCTCTGGCGGACAGACCGGGGAAGTTGAAGGATCAGTGTTGTCATCACGTCGCCACCTCATTGCTAACACCACACAGCCTGGGGAGCAATAGACTACAGACTGTGGTCAAGTAGGCCGGCTTCGTCAGATGAAGAACCCTAAAATTGTTGGTTGTGTTTTCCGCTCCATTTGCTGAATGGCGATATACAATATGTATCTCGATATTTTACCTGAAATACTAGGTATGTTATTATTACGCCACATGCTGACATATGTTCAACTCATCACGCTTAATTCATTACAGCATTTGGGAAGCCTGTAGTTGATTTTTATTATGTAAATGTTATATTTTTATAAACATGTGATAGCAGGGAACCTGCCATTCAAAACTAGGCTGCTACATTACTACAGATTAATGTAACTATAGCTGAAAAAATAGTACAATAGCATTAGGAGAGACTATTCATCCCTGAACACCATGGAGTTCATGTAGTCTTTATGATGCAGTTACATTATTATATCAGCTATCAGAGACAGAAACTCTTAATTTAACATAATTTTCACTTTTGCTGCTTCAACACAGCTCAATCAACACAGAAAAAGGTCAAGTGAAATAACAGGCAGACAGAGCTTTGCTGTCCGTAACACACACACACACACACACACACACACACACACACACACGCACGCACGCACACACACCTAAAAATGAGGTAAAGCTACGCTAATGGCCAATTAGCCTTCACCTCAAGGACTTCGCGAGCAAGCTGAGCTGCTGTTTATGTTTCCAGAACGTCAACGGGCTCATAGTAATGTTACCAGTGGCTGACGGGAAGGTGTGTATTATAATTTGGGGAGAGTCTGCTGCCTGATGCTTACCTGCTAAACACCATCTGCTCATCAAGACACTGGAGCACTGACTCCATGCGCTCTGTATACGCACTGCTGATTAGCTGTTACCGCTCTGAATAGGCACTGCGGGCTGGCTGTTACCGCTCTGCGTATAACCAATAACCAATCAGATGGTTCTGTGGGTGGGACAATGCTGGGTGCTGCAAAGAGTACTGACAGAGACCAAGGCAGTACGAAGCGGAGCAGCTTGTTAAGACTTTAGATTAGGCGTTGGCTTTTTGTTGTTAAAGCGGCCGCCTTACCAAGAAAGCGCTGCCGGAAACCCTGGACGTGACAGGCCACAATAAATGACGTGACAGGCCAGATTAAATGATGTGACAGACCACAATGAATGACTTGACAGACCACATTATATCACGTGACAGATCTCATTAAAACGTGACAGTCCACATTAAATGATGTGACAGACCACAGTAAATGTGACAAATCACGTTAAATGACGTGACAGGCCACATTAAATGAAATGACATACCACAATAAATGATGTGACGGACCTCAATAAATGACGTGACGGATCATGTTTGATGACGTGAAAGACCGCTATAAATGATGTGACAGTCCACAATAAATGACGTGACAGGCTACAATAAATGATATGGCAAGCTACTTTAAATGCTGTGGCGGGCCAGATCCGTCCCCCGGTCCTTGAGTTTGACACACATGCCTTAAAGAAACCCCTTCAGCGGTACAAAGGTTAGTGGGCTAAGATGAGGTCATTTGCATGGTGTGAGGGTTGCCTTAGTAACTGTAAAGCCCTTTCACCAGACAATTTCCTATCTGAAAAGGACATTCACACGCTGGAATTTGACAATCCCAGTGAACATGCGAGCGTCGTCTTGGCAATTGAAGGGGAAGGGTGGTAGGTGTAAGTTGGCAGCACAAGGGTTAAAACAACAGATTGTCGTCATGTCAGCCTTCTGGCAAGACGCCAACTGTGTCCTGAGGAGTTCCAAGGCCCAGAAGCCATTGAAGAAGTGCACAAGGCATCCTTGAACATCACCTTTTCTTTCTGCACCTCTCCAGAAATACGTGTGAGAAGCTGCGATGAAAGTAAATACACGGGACACTTTCATATTGAAATGAGGTCCAAACTGATTATTCCTGGCCTGCTCAGAGGGGGGCTGGGACTGCGGATAGCAGAGCAGCCACAAAAGCCACAATTGATCAACTTGGGACTTCATACATTTTGATCTATGGCTCCTTTCAACTGTGAGCATTTCACTGCAGCTGTAGGGAAGTGTTTTTTTTTCTTTGCCTCCCGCTCCCTCTCTCTCTCCATCTCCACTGTCCATCCTATCTTTGCTTTCATCCTGACAAATGCTCTCTCACCTGGATAAGTGTGGCACAAATGCAATTTCTGGTCTTTTGCTTTAAATATGAGTTTTTAAAGAAGAGCTGACTTTTTTGAGCAGGGGAAAAATAAACTGATAAATGTGCCAATGTCTCACTTGAATGGAAGTTGAGCACAATCCATCCCAGGTGTTCACAGCTATTAGCAGGACAACCTTTGCTCCACAGGGTAAATGAGGTATTACATGGGCCCCAACAACAGAGCACGTGTTTTGCATTGCACATCAGTTTTTTTTTGCATTGGATCACCACATGTTTGACTAAACAGATTGCAGGGGAACATGCAAAGTGTACTTTGAATGAAGACTTAATCTTTATGAAAGTCCAACATCGATGCTAATTGACTTGAATGTTACCTTGTTCCATCTTCAAGTCTGAATTTCTACAAGACCCATCTTGACAGGATATTGATATCTGGGGGGGTGGGGGGGGTATCGGATGATATTGGCTTGCATGTAAAATCTGCGATACGAGCGTGTTTACTTGTGCAAAGTTGAACAGACGGTTACGATGTAAATGTCCTCCAATACAGTGAGCACACACATTTGGTCTTTTCTTGGTTAAGTTATGTACAAAAGGTAAACATGCTAGGCATTGCGCATTTTCCCCTTCTCTGCACATGTTTTATACATATTTTTCTTTGTTTTGTATATATATATATATATATATATATATATATATATATATATATATAGTGTATATATATGTATATGTATATATGTATGTATACATATATATATATGTATATATATATGTATGAATATATGTATATGTATATATATATACATATACATATATATATACATATATACATATATATATGTATACATACATATATACATATACATATATATATATATATATATATATATATATATATATATATATACATATATATATATATATATATATATATATATATATATATCTTTTAGACGCTCTGAAAGAATTGTGTAGTCGACTGTGTCAAAGGCAGCTGGAAGATCTAAAAGCACTATAATACCAGAGCTGCCGGAATCAGACTTCAAAAGCAAGTCATTAAAAACCTTTAAAAGTTACTAGGAGCTATCAGCTACACGGCAGCTAAGCATACAATAGCACACAAGCTAGACATATGCAATAAGTGTCCTATACAAAATTGCAGTCCAAATTTTGACATTTGTCAATAGAAACACGTATCAAATAATTTTAGTTGCATATTACTTACACATGCAACGTGTCCGTGGTATAAGTGTATTAGAAAGTATCCAGCAACAAATGTGTCCGCATCTTTCAATTGACTGCCTCATTAACGTTAGCCATGAAGTAGTGTGACCTTTAGCCTAAAAATAAATTACCACTTCACTTAAAAGATACAAATACAGTTAATAAATAGTTTGGGTTAACAATACTATGACTATTAGGAACCCAGACCAATATCTAGTGTTTTCTTCCACCAATGAAAGTGTAGTTTGAGTTGTTTTTCATACCTACTATTGTTCTCTGAGTAATTTATCAAGCCTTTTCTAACATTCCACATTACAAAAAGAGGTAGTCCAAAAAAAATCTGTGATTCTTATTGATTCTAATGCTGAGTTGATTCATAGATTTTTTTAAGCCCTTTCCGTTCTTACTTGCATAGCCAAGGGAAGGTCTTGTTACCTGTATTGATATTTTCATTATTTTAATGTAAAAAAATATATTTCGCGAGAATTGATTCTGAATTGAATTCAATCACACTGTTAATAGTTCACATCTTATAAAACATTAGAAGTATGCACTGTGATCCGTGCTAATATTGTATCGGATCAATATCTGTATTGGCCAATGGCTCCAATATTGGTATCATATCAGAACACGCTTAGTTTTAATAGCTTGATATTTGTAAGAAACCCCACTAATTGTCTGTTACATACTAAATAAACAAACAATTCTTGTGAGGATCACTAAAATGAAACATGAAGCCACTAAATGATTAAAGCACAAAATGAGTAGTGAGCCACTCCCAAATTGTTTGCTTATGACTTCAGTTTTCAATCAATATCTCAAAAGTCAATTAGTCCTTCAAGTCAACTCTTGTTCCACAACTTCATGGGCCGTTTCATTGTGGTCAAGCAGCCTCTGTGTGACGTGTTGGATTTGGATGGCATCAACATGTGATACGTTGCCGTGACGATTTTAGGCCTGTGTCACCTGCAGGTTCAGTTTGTGTTGATGTGCACAAAAAATGTGTGTGAGAAACAGTTGTCTGCCAGACGGAGGGGGGTAAAGCGAACGAAGGAGATTACACTCACACGGTCGACTGGTCACAGAAGCCGCTCAGCTCGGCTCCACTCGCCTCAGGAGGACCTGACATAGATAAGATACACACTGCAATCATGTCCTGCTCACAGGCTTACTAGTCACTGCTCCCTCTGTGCCATGTCTGTCTAGCCATATCTCTCGCACACACACACACGCACGCACGCACGCACGCACGCACACACACACACACTTTTCTTGAATTTGTGACCTCCTACCTAGAGACCTGCAATAAATGCCTACCTTTTTAGGACCACACTTCCTAGATATATAAAGATTTGTGTTTACAACATTATTAATATATACATACTATGCTAATATAAAAAAGTTTGTTGTGAAAAATTAGTCTGAATTTCATAGAAAAAACGTATAATTTTGGCAGTAATATAAAAAATGTCATCATTTTACTCATCGGAAGTCAAAATTCTACTAGAAAAACTGCACATTTGTGCAATATTATAATAAAAGTTGTAATTTTACTCAAAAACAGTCGCAAATTTACAAGAAATGTTTAATATTTTGGAGATTTTATGAAAAGAGTAATAATTTTACTCGACAAAAGTCACAATTATATAAGAAAACTTAAAAATGTTGCTAATATAATAATAATCTAAAATTTAATATAATAATAATCTAAAATTTTACTTGTTGTTTTTTGAGTAAAATGATGACTTTAGTCATCATTTTACTCAAAAAACAACAACAAAAATGGCAATATTGTGATAAAAGTCAGAATTTTACATGATAAATGTCGCCATTTTGCATTAAAAAGTAATCATTTTACATAAAAAATGTGATAATTTTACTAGAAAATATTGCAATATTACAGAACCAGCAAGAATTACAGAAATTGTTCCCAATTTTATAAGAAAAAAGTCGACACATTGGAGGAAAAAGACTGCTATTAGTTCAGTAATCCATCCATTTTCTACCGCTTGTCCCTTTTGGGGTGTGCGGGGGGTGCTCATTAATTTATTTTTCTATTTTTTGTTTGTTATTGGTTTTAAATCTTCATTATTAACTTCAAGTTATTACAGTATGTCTCAATATACATATTTATTTTATTTTTCTAAAATAAATTTTGGCCAAAGGGAGCACATTTCAATTCCTTACACATACTTGTTATTTCATATGTTGACCAGAGGGGGAGCACTTTTAAAACCGAAACATAGTCAATATGAAAAATCCTTCCTTTTTGGGACCACTCGCATTTTGATAGATTTCACCACCAGGGGTGTATATGAGACATTCTCTATCAAATGCAATGGATTTCCGTATTGTGACCATGATTTATGTCGAAACTTGTTTACCTGTCCTCATATGGAAGGTACATTTCCCTGTGGATGTCTCAAGAAGGGTAGAAATACAATAACTTACTTGCTTATGGTTGTCCATCGATTCGATAATGACCATCTTCTTTTATTTTTGAGTCTGCTGATGTTTGAACAGTCCGATCCTGGAACCACAGATGCGGTTACAGACCGGGCATGTGAAGGAGGTGCTGGGGGGAGCAGGGGGAACTTGGCGAGCATGCCTCTTCGCACGCTTTTCTGCACGGTGTTGTGTGCGCTGTTCCTCTATATAATCCACTCCCTGTGAGGAGTGGGAGCGCCAGATGTCTCGGCAGGAAGAAAGTTCCTTCAGTGAAGAGGTGTTGATCTGGCATCTCTTCAGTGTGGTCTTCTTTTGGTTTTTGAACCACTTCTTCTGCACACCAGCACTGCGTTGGCCTCGGTGTAACTGACCATAGAGGATTCTGCGTGGGAGTCTATGACTGGGCATTCGGATGACATGCCCCAACCACCTGAGTTGATGTTGGGTCATGATGGACTCCACACTGCAGATGCCTGCCCTCTCCAGCACTTCTGTGTGCAGAACTCTTTACTTCCATGTGATGCCAAAGATCTACTGGAGACATCTTACATGGAAGGTCTCCAGGTTTCTTAGACAGCGGCTGTAAATAGTCCATGGCTCACATCCGTACAGTAATGAAGTGATGCATACTGCTCTGCAGACCAGCGCTTTGGTGTGGAGTTTGAGGTTGCTGTTCTGAAAAACCCTTCTCCTTAGACAATCAAAAGATGCTGATGCTTGCTTGAGGCGGTTCTGGATCTTGTCATCCATTGAGCAGGTGTCAGACATTATGCTCCCCAGGTATTTGAAGGAGGGCACCGTGAGCAGCTGTTGCCTTGCTGCTGTGAGGGTTATTTTGGGGTTTTGTGGGAGGTCAGTACTGGACTGACAGAGTACCTCTATCTTCTGGGTCTTGATGGTCAGTCCCATCCCATTCCATTCTTCAACTCCATTGAAGGTTGGGGGGAGGTTGATATCTGGCAAATTAGGATATTTAGGGAGCTCTACAAGGACAGTTGGGTCCACTGGGGTGGGCTGGTTGAGCACAGTGTTAAATGCTCAGCCCATCGCTCCACTATCATAGCCTGATCCTTGATTAAAGATGTTCCATCAGCAGATCTAAAAGGTGCCAGGGAGCAGTTTCAGGGGCCGTAGATGGTTTTCACTGCATCATAGAAAATGTGCATATCATTTCTATCAGCGTGAGACTTGATTTCATTGGCTTTTGAGATCCACCACTCAACTTGCAGTGTTCTGAGAGTTATTTGGGCCTCAGAACAAAGAGCTTGCCATTGCTTTTTATGGAATTGGGATTGTAGGTTGTTCTGGGTGGCTCTAATTTCCTTCTGCATTCTGTACAGGAGGTTGGAGATCTCTCTAGTATTCTGGTCAAACCAGTCCTGGTGTGTCTTGGTTTTGAAACCAATGGCTTGGGCTGCAGTGTCAAAAAGGATGGTGGATAGAGAGGTCAACTTCTCATCCATCCCAGACTCTGAGGTGATCAGTGGCTCAATGTCTGCCAGCTTCTCAGCTAGGGAGCGACGGAAGTTGTCACGGGTGTCGCTGCTGGAGAGTCTGGCACAGTTGAGTGTTTTCCTCTTTGGTACACCGTGACGTGTTAGGGGCCGAACATGTATTCTGACCTTTGTCAGAATCATGCGGTGTTCGGTCCAGCAGTCTGCCCCTCGCATAGCTCTTGTAATGAGCATGTCCTTGAGGTCAGCCCTCCTCACGATCGCATAGTCGACCAGGTGCCAGTGTTTGGACCTGGGATGCATCCAGGATGCCCTATATTTGTTATTTTGTTGGAAGATGGTGTTTGTGATGGTAAGATCGTGTTCCGCACATAGACTAAAGGAGTCTCATGCCATCGGGGTTGACTTTTCCAATGCCATGGGTGCCGATCACACCATTCCAGTTTTGTGTGTTCTTTCTGACTCTTGCATTGAAATCACCAAGCAGCATGATTTTGTCACTCCTCGAGATGTGACTGAGGATGTCATCAAGTGCATGGTAGATGCAGTCCTTCTCTTCATCATTGGATGGCAGAGTTGGTGCATAGGCACTTACCAAAGTGATATGTCTGCATTTTGCAAGGGAGATGCGAAGGGTCATGAGCCTTTCACTGACACCCATTGGTGATTCTGTGAGCTTGAGCAGAAGGCTAATCTTGATTGCAAAATCAACTCCGTGAAGGTGTGGTTTCCTTTCCAAAAGAATGTATAACCCTCTCATACTTCATTGAGTGAGCCTTTCTCGTGGAATCGGGTCTCACTGAGTGCTGCCACATCCACATTGTAGCGCTTTAGCTCACTGGCAACAAGTGCTGTTCTGCGCTGTGGTCTGTCTGGACTGGCATCCAGGAGTGTCCTTATGTTCCATGCTGCAATTCTAAATGGTATTATCTTTGTATTTTGACCGCGTAATGGAATGTCCCGACATGCGCGGTTACCTGCCCAGATACTGTGTTGAGTGGGCAATCTTTAGGCCACCTTTTCTAGGCCTTTCCCCAATTGGGGTGGGCTGTGCGGTCCCTAAATAAAGGCTGCTTAGACGCACAAGAGTCTGCCGGAAACAGCTGCCACTCAATCCCACCTGCTAACGACCGTTGTCCTGTGCCGCTGACGTGCAAAGTTCCAGCTAAGAGCTTCCAGCTA